>NC_057862.1:50301979-50576979 GCF_019393635.1 Dromiciops gliroides
TCTTTTTTTTTTTTTGGTCATCTTTTCCAGGAATGTAGTTCTTTAGTTGCAGGTGAGTTTTGATTTGTTTCAAGGGTTTTTTCACCCATTGGGATTCGTCATGGGGGAAGAGAAGTAGTTATATAGGGTGTTTTTTTGTTTTTTGGGTTTTTTTTAGGGCGGGGTGGAGGAGTTGGGGTTTGGAGGGGTGTACTTTTCTTATTGCTTTGTGAACATGGAAGTGAGTTTCTGTGTTGCTACAATGATTGACTCAGTGAAGAGAGCCTTACTTGGTTATCATTGTTCTCAGCACACAACAGGCACACAACTTAATAAAGATGCCCTGATCATCAGTGTCTTCATATTAGATAAAAGAGCATAGATTGTCAAATGAACTCCATTCTAACACTTCTCCAAGCACTTGGTTCCTTCTATTCATTCGATGAGGGTCATCTGAGATGGAGGGAAGGGAGGAATTCACTAGTCCCGCTCATTAGAATCAATTTTCTTCCCAGTTTTATTTTGAATTTTGAAACAACAAAGTTTTGTGACTTGATGAAAGAGGATGAAATGCTCTTCCTTTGGCTCTCTCTTCTAGAGTCACGATGGAGAAAGACAGAGGCTTAGCTCCCTTGCTGTTTTTCTGAAGAATTTCTCACTTCGTTAGGCAACCTTATTCCTTACCTTGAAATGTAATTCTTCTTAAGCTGCGTAGTTTTTGGTGGCTTATCCTGGTCAATCATGCAGACCAGTTCCCAGAGCAGTCTGTGAGAAGCTGGGTGGAACATGTTTCTGCCTTCCACTGTGTTATAGGCAGCAAAGCCAGAGTTTCCAGCTCTTCTTGAAAAGCTCTTGGGACCTGTATTGTGCAATAGTGATAGAGGACAAGAAAGGGAAAAGCGGAGGAGAGCAAAACCTATTCCCTGATAACATGATTTCAGGGTGGAAGGTTTTGATCTTGGGTAATATCTTGCTAAAGATTAGTTATCCATTGTAAGCTATCAGTGGACTTTTATGTGCAGTGCTGATACATCAGGATTGGCACTGACTTTTGTATTTCTCAGGAGAACAGTGAGGGTGTTCTTTCAATTTCCCCCTATAAACTCAGTGGCCTTGGTGCCCCACCTGAATGGCAGGTCAATCAGTCCATTGCTAGATTCAAAGGGTCACAGAAAAACTGGATTAATCATCTACTTTTGAAACAAGGCAACTCTTTTTGTATCTTTTAACCTCATATCACTGTGGATGATCACCCCCTTTTGGAACTCACACACATTGACATGTAATGTTGTGTTCCTCTTTCAGATGATAGTGAATCAACACGGGACTTGTGCAGGCAGTTCACTCGAAATCAGACAGGAAAAGGAGCCTGCCTTCAGGCCAGTATTCAGGCCATCATCTTCCCTGGGTCTGAAAAAAAAGTCAGAGAGCTAGAAGACCCTTTTTAGGGCACTTGGAATGAGTTAGGTCAATTTTCTTGTGATCGCACATCCCTTAGACCTCTGGGTCTTTTTTTTTTTTTTTTTTTAGTGAGGCAATTGGGGTTAAGTGACTTGCCCAGGGTCACACAGCTAGTAAGTGTTAAGTGTCTGAGGCCGGATTTGAACCCAGGTACTCCTGACTCCAGGGCCGGTGCTCTATCCACTGTGCCACCTAGCCGCCCCCCCTCTGGGTCTTTTGAACTGTCACTGAAAACTGGGCTCTGAAAAATTTAACAAGTATATCAGCTGAGTCCAAGGGCATGTTTTGATAAGATTTCAATGTACTATCTATCTTCCTCTGCGTGGGGTAGCGAGTGAGGCTCTAAGAGAGTTTCACAGTATGAATGGATGGGGTGGATTCACTCTCTCCAGTATCTATCCAGTTATTGGCTAGTTATTGAACACTCATTATCTTCAGTGCATTCTGGGTTATAAGAAACTCTTGGGGGGGGGGTAGTTTCTTCTTGGCTACCTGAGAGCTAATTTTGCTATCAAATGAGATTGAATCCATATGGGATTATTAAAAAAAAAAGGAATAAGTGAGGTAAACCTAGCTTATTGGGACCTTTCAAATGCCAAGAAATCTATTGTGCCTCTGGTCCAAAAGTGACCGTTCAGTAGGACAGAGAGTAGCTTTTTAAGATCCTGATTCTGTGGAGTCCAAAGCACTTTCTCTGATAACCCTGTGATTAGAGCCATCTACTTTGGAGTTGCTTCTTCATTTGGGGGTATGCATTTGCATTCCTTTCCCAGGATCTATCTCTTTTGTGACCAACAACCTCATCAGGTAGCAGGCCAAGGATAGGAGGGGAGGCTTGGCCAGAAAGCAGAAGGAAGCACCTGTGAACCTTTGCTCTTGAACCTGCCATCTTGACTTCACTGACACCATGTTAAGATCACTGGAGGAGAATGGGCCCTAGATGAAATAGTCTGCCTATTTACTAGGAGATTGGTCTCTGTGACTCCTTGGGGTCCTCCACGGGAATGACCAAACTGGACAAGGGAAGTGTTTTTCTTAGGTTCTTTGCTTTATTTTGCGAATGTGTGGAGTTGGAAGAAAGAATGCCAAAGGAGCCCTTCTTCTCAGCAGTATCTTTGCTTTGCTTCTGAGAGGGCAGTTCAGTGTAGTGTGAAGTGTGCTAGAATTTTCATCCCGAATGCAAGGCTCGAATCTTAGCTCTGATGTTTATTGGCTGTGTAACCCCAGCCAACTTTTTAGCAAGTTACTTAACCTGTCTGAGCCTTGGTTTCTTCATCTGTGAAGTGGGTATATTTACATTACACAGGATTACTTGAGAGCCAAGTGTTTTGTAAACCTCAAAGAGTTATATAAATGATTACTTAGCATAATTATTATAATAATATGATAATGACAGTTGCCTAGGTTTTTCATGTCCTTCCCCCTCCCATTTCCAGTTCCTTCAGTCAGTTAACCAAATGACAAACTTTTTTTTCTGTTTAGAATTTTATTTTCCAAAATACACATAAAATCAAATTTTGACATCAATTTTTAAAAACTTTGTTTTCCAACTTCTCTTCCTCCCTCCCTTCCCACCCACCTCGCCCAAGAACTCAAACAATTCAATATAAGTTATACATGAGTAGTCATGGAAAACATCCCCACATTAGCTATGTTGTGAGAAAAAAGGCAGATAAAAATAGAACTTCAGATTAAGGAATTATCAAAAAAAAGTGTTTCAGTTTTCAGATACCATCAATTCTTTCTCTGTAGATGGGTTGCAATTTTTATAAGTCCTTCTGAGTTATATTGGATCATTGCCTTGCTGAAAATAACCACATGCTTTCCAGCAGATTATCTTACACTATTGATATTATTTTGTATACAGTACATTTCACTCTGCTTCAGTTCATGTAGGTCTTTCCAGGTTTTTCTGATAGCATCCTGTTCACCATAACTTTTATAAAGTGCCTTAAACTTGACAAAGAATTTTCTGTACAATAGCCGAGCAAAGTAGGTACCATATGCATGTTTTGCCAGTCATCACAACTATTTCCCCACATCTTCCCTTCCCATGATATTTACTCTATTTTCTATCTTCTTTTACTTCTGACTACCCCCTCCCTGGCTCTGCCCTCCCTTCTTTCACCCTTCCCTCTGTGGGAATTTATTTTGATTTGGGGACCCTGCCTTAGGGATGAGATTAAAAAGCCTTAAGCCCTCAGGGGTTTTTTCTGTGTGAGGGGCTGGTGCCCTTCCCCCTCCACTTTAGCTGAGCCAAAAAAGCCCCGTGGGCTTTTCAGGATGCCAGGTCACACGGCTGGGGGAAAAAAAATTCCCAGCTCCCTATGCCCTGAGGGGAGCTTCCCTGGAGATCCCAGGCTTGTCCTGCCAGGCCCTAGCATATCCCGTCCCAGGCGCACAGCAGGGGGCATGGGCCCCTGGAGCCCTGGGTGTGCTACACATGGGACACTCCAGTGTCCCCCCTGGCTTCAGAGCTAGTGTGGTGGACAGATTAGCTTGGTGTGTGGGGGGGCACAGGGAGCCCGAGGTTTGGGAGCAGAGAAGGAACATATATACAGGGGAGAAGTCAGCACAGGGGAGGCTGGAAGATTAGGAGAAGAGGGGGACTCCAAAGATGCTGAGAGGTCAGTGAGAAAGAGGAGCTAGTGAGACAGTGAAGGGGGGACACTGGAGGACTAGGAGGACGCAGGGAGGCCAGAAGATTAAGAGAACAAGGGGGAGACAGTACAAGGAGGTTGGAGAAGACAGTAAGAGAGGAGACAGACAGAGGAAGGAGCGGTAAGGAGTAAGGGGCTTTTTCAGGGGTTCATTGCTACGGTAGTGAGGGAGAAGTTAAACAGTGAAGCAGGGGGCTATTCAGCAACTGAGCAGTGAAAGCACAGGGAAGCTGGAGTGAAAGAGAAAAAGAGTGAAAGTTGGAGAAAGCTGGAGCATACCCTAAGGCAAAAGGCAGCAAAGGCCCTTATTATATTAAAAGCAGACAGGTTGTATAATTTGCATTTCTTAAACCTTATCGTTTACATTGATTTTTGTAAATAAATTCTGCTTTGATTATTTAATTAAGAGGCTTCTTAATCTTTTGCTTATCAATTTGGGAGCAGAGCAGTGGGGGAAATTTTATAAACCCATATTAAAGCCTATATTAAATTAATAGCAGTCAGATAGCCAGCCAGTCAAAAGTCCCCGGATTACTCCTGCAATCAGATTAGATCCCCAGTGAGATTAGGCCCTGCTAGTTAGCAAAAATATTCTTACACCTCCTTATCCTCTTCCCCATCTACTTTCCTATAGGGTTAAATAGATTACTCCCTCTAATTGGGTGTGAATGTTATTCCCTCCTTAAGCCCACTCTGATGAGATTAAGGTCTTTGAGCTAATTCTGTGTTCTAAATTTTTCTTCTTCCCTCCTTCCTCAACCCTCCCTATGAAATGAAGCAATTCAATATAAGTCATACATGTGCAGTTATGCAGAACATCTTCACCTTCCTCGAAAGTGTTTTGCTTTTTACTGTTCCCTCTCCCAATCTGTCCTTCCCTCCTTCCCCTCCTCCCCCCACCCCATTTTCCCTCCGGGCAAAAATATGTTACTATACCCACTTGAGTATGTATGTTATTCTCTCTTTGAGCCAATTCTCATGATAGTAAGGTTCACTCACTTCCCCATTCCTTCCCCCTCTTCCCCTCCCCTCCATAAGCTTTTTTTTTGTTTCCTTCATGTGAGCTACCTCTCCCCAGTCCACTTCTCCTCTTCTTCGTCCCCCAGTGCATTCTTCTTACCCCTCAGCCCTATTTTAAAGATGTCTTCATGGGTTAGCTACGTGGTACAGTGGACAAAGCACTAGCCCTAGACCCAGGAGGCCCCGAGCTCAAATCTGGCCCCAGACATAAGATACCCCACCCTGTTTGCCCCACAAAGAACAAGAATAAACAAAAAGTGCTTTATAGATAGCATCCCTCCATATTCAGTTCAGACCTGTGTCTTCTGTCTAAGTGTATTCCTTTTAGCTACCCTAATACTGAGAAAATTCTTTTTTGTTTTTGTTTTTTGGTGAGGCAATTGGGGTTAAGTGACTAGCTCAGGGTCACACAGCTAGTAAGTGTCAAGTGTCTGAGTCTGGATTTGAACTCAGGTCCTCCTGAATCCAGGGCTGGTGCTCTATCCACTACACCACCTAGCTGCCCCTGAGAAAATTCTTATGAGTTAGAAGTATTGTCTTCCCATGTAAGAATGTAAACAGTTTAATCTGTTAATATCCCTCATGATTACTTTTTCTTGTTTACCTTTTTATGCTTCTCTAGGGTCTTGTATTTGAAAGTCAAATTTTCTATTCAGTTCAGGTCTTTTCATCACAAATGCCTGAAGGTCCTCTTTTTCATTGAAGTCCCATTTTTTTTCCTCTGAAAGATTATAATCAGTTTTGCTTGATATGTGGTTCTTGGGTGTAGTCCCAGTTCCTTTGCCCTCTGGAATATCATATTCCATGTCCTCTGGTCCTTTAATATAGATGCTGCTAGTTCCACAGTATTTGAATTCCTTTTTTCTAGCTGCTTGCAATATTTTTTCCTTGACCTGGGAGCTCTGGAATTTGGCTATAATATTCCTGGAGGTTTTCCTTTTGGGATCTCTTTCAGGAGGTGATCAGTGGATTCTTTCAATTTCTATTTTACCTTCTGCTTCTAGAATTTCAGGGCAATTTCCCCTCACAATCTCTTGGAAGATGCTGTCTAAACTCCTATTTTGCTCATGGTTTTCAGATAGTCCAATGATTTTCAAATTATCTCTCCTGGATCTATTTTCTATGTCAGCTGTTTTTCCAAGGAGAGATTTCATATTGCCCTCTATTTTTTTGTTCATTTGGACTTGCTTTACTGTGTCTTGGTTTCTCATAAAGTCACTAGTTTCCATTTGTTCAATCCTAATTCTTAGGCAATAATTTTCTTCAGAGAGCTTTTGTATCTCCTTTTCCATTTGGCTTTTTAAGCTGTTGACTTTTTTCTCATGACTCTGCTGCATTGTTCTCATTTTTCTTTTTCTTTTGGTGAGGCAGTTGGGGTTAACTGATTTGCCCAGGGTCACACAGCTAGTAAGTGTCAAATGTCTGAGGCTGGATTTAAACTTGGGTCCTCCTGAATCCAGGGCTGGTGCTCTATCCACTGTGCCACCTAGCTGCCCCTCTCATTTCTCTTTCCATTCTTTCCTCCACCTCTTTAAATATTCCTTCTATCTCTCCTACTTTCTCTTCAAAGTCCCTTTTGAGCGCTTCCATGGCCTGAGACCAGTTCATATTTTTCTTGGAAGCTTTGGATGTAGGGGCCCTGAGGTTGCTGTCCTCTTCTGAGGGTGCACCTTGATTTTCCTTGTAGCTAAAGAAACTTTCTATAGTTCTCAACTTTCTTTGCTTGCTCATCTTGCAGTCTTTTACTTGACTTTTAACTCCCTCTTATAGTGTGGCCCTACTTCCAAGCCACAGTGTCCCAAGCTTCAGAGGGTCCCAGTTGTTTCGGTTTGAGAGAGGGCAGGTTTTTCTCTTACCTAGTCTGTTCTCTGGTCTGAAGACAACCTCAAGCCAACTTGCTAATTAACCAGCCAGTAGAACCATGTGTGCTGTGGATCTTAACTCTAACAAGCCTGCGCCCTTCACCCACCTGGGCCTCCTGCCGCTCAGGATTTCTTCCTGGTTCCCTTCTGGGGTGGGATAGCCAAATTCCTCCTTAAGTCCTGCTGACACCCCTGTATTCCCCCCCCCCCCCCCCAGTCAGCCATTCAGCCCTCTCACTCAACCATAAGCTTAGCTCTAGAAGATGCTGGTACTGCATCTGATTCGGAAGCTTGGGGGTAAGTTCCTCTGGTGCAGCATGTCTGGGGTCTATGTTGGCATGATCGTGGTGTTGGACTCTTCTTGCAGCCCATCATGGGCCCCTTTAATCTGTCTTTGTCTGGAAAATAATTTCAGCCTGTCTTTTTGTGGGTTTTGAAGCTCCAGGGCTTGTTTTATTTCTGTTTTTGGGGTCGAAATGATAAAATTTTAAAGTTAGAGGGGCCCTCAGAGGTCTTTCAGTGTGACTTGGGCCCAAACGGGAATCACCCCTGCATATCTGACACTTGCATTAATATCTCATGAGGTAGCCTAGTCTAGGTTTGGACAGTTCTAATCATTAAAAGTTTTTCTTAGATAATGCTGAAATCTACCTCACAATTTCTCTCTGTCCATTGTAGTCTGCCCTTGGGAGCCACACTGGATAAACGTTATCCTTCCTTGCTGTGGCACATCCTTTCAGGTATTTACAGATGCTTCAAATGTGTCTGTCCCATTTCCCACCCTCCCCAGTTTTTTTTCTTCAGATAAAATCTCTCCAGTTCATTCACTTGATCCTAATATGGGCCTCTCATCATCCTGTTCACCTTCCTCTAGATGTATTCCAGTTTGTCAGTAATTTAAAAAAACCTATTATTACCATCTTTGGCTTTTGATTCACCTAGATTTCCCAATATAGTCCTTCTCCCTCTTTCCCCCAGAAAATGATCTTTTGAAACAGATAATAAAAAAGAGGGGAAAAAAGCCAGTTTAGCAAAACTTAGTAACACACCAAAAAAATGGGAAGGTTCACCCAAGACACTGAGTTGTCTCTCAAAGTATTAATTTTCAAAATGTGGCTGTTTGGACTTTAGTTTCTGGAATAAGTCATTCACTTTAAAACTTAGTTTAAAAAAGAATTCCGAGTTGGTGTTTTGCCAGAAGCAGTTTTGCTGCCCCAAATGATGGTGGGATTGTTTTGGTTGGTGGTGGGAGCTGAAAACGTCCCTGAACATCAGCAAGGGTCAGGGCATCGTTAGGGCTAGTTAGGTTCTGGTGCCAGCTTTGCTTGTGGGGTGTTGGGCAGGGGGCGCTGCCGCTAGGTCTCCTTTTCTCTTTGCCCACCCTCATGGGCCTTGTTCTTTGCACAGGGAGGCTAAGGACAAATTTCTCTTGCATCTGGGAAGTGCACTTAGCAGAATGTTACCATCTTGTGATTGTTCTATTGTACCTGTCATTTTTACTGACCAGACCACTGAGCTTCCCTACCATATGTCCTCAATTCCAGTAACAGTCTGTAAGTCACGATATGACTCATTTAAGCTTGTTCTACCGAACATTATAGAGGCAGCCTTCCCATTTGTTATTATACAAATTGCCCCCATGTCAATGGTTTTTACTGATTAAGGTGAAATCATTCAGGAACTTGAAAACAGAGAAAGTAACTCTTGGGATGCCTGTGGTTTAAAAGGGGTTAAAAGATTCCTTAAGGCTGGGTTACATCAGGATTCTCCCTGGGGCTTATACCTATACCCAGAGCACCAGAGAGCGGCCTCCTCTGTCTTCCCAGTGAGAGTGTCCTCCATGGTCCACAGAGCCCAATAATGTAAGGAAGCCCAGCAGTGCTGCCAGGCTCTTCATCCCCCAGGACTAAGGCTGTTTGTTTATGCTAAATTAGCACCCGCAGTGATGCTCACTATCAATGAGGCCAGGATTTGGGCCTGAGGGTGAGAAAAGGGAGGATGTTGTGTTTACTGACTTATTGTGCAACCATGGCAAAGTCACATTTTTCTGGGCCTGAATTTCCTTTGAGAAACGAGGGATTTAGACTGGATGAACCATATGCTCTGTGGTTCTGTGACTAAGAGGAGATGGCCTCTTGAAATGGCTATTTGCCTTTAGTCCTGTCACATTTTGAGTTTTCAGGATGGGGGCTGTTTCTTAGCAATCAAGTCTGTCTCTTACCTGTGGGCTGTGAGGAATCAGAGGGTGCCTTTGTGAGGCAGTTGAAAGAGTAGTGGATTTGGAGTGAAGAGATGGGGGTGTGTGAGGACCAGTGTTTACCTTGTGGCCTGGGCTAATCTCGTAACCTCTCTGAGGCTTTTTATTGGTGTCTTACTGTCTGTGGAGTGTCTTCTGTTGATAAAACTGAGTTTAATTGGAAAAAAGTTATAAACTTTGGCTTCTGAGTTCCTTGTATATTTGAGCACCCAAGCATTTGATTTACTTCTCTCTGGCTGAAACGTTTATTGCTCCCTGCCCTTTGCCCTGATTGTTGGAGAACAATGGCTGGTGATTAGTTAGAAACCACCTTCTTCTTCTGAATGAATTCTCTCTGAATGACTTTCCATGTCTCATCAGTCACAAACTTGACTTCTTGGATCTGAAGCCTCTTTTTAGCTCTTGGAGCCTGAGAGCACTTTCTGTCTAAACATGGCCTCTGGTAACGGCCACCGTTGTACATACGTGGTTGTGTTTGGTGGCAGCAATAGTAGGGCCCTGGGGAATGGCCCAGGATAGAAAGCAGTCTCAGGAGGAGCTGCTGTGTTCTATGGAGAATGCCTCCTGCTTGCGATGTGCTAATTACGCCTTCCTTTGCTAGATCAGAGCCCTCAAACAAAACGGAGTCATTTTCCCCTTCTGTTTTATGAATTTAAAGAACTCTTGTTTTGATTCCTTTTTCGAGTGGTAGCAATTGAAAATGCTACAGATCTTGTTCTTTCCTCCCCAGTCTCATTTTGAAGAATATTGCTGAGATCCTTCCGAAATGCTGCCATTGCAACGGTGGCAGCAGCGTCTATATGACTAAATGTACTTGTTGCCCCATACACTAGTGTGGTGCTTGTTGTTTCTGTATCATGCACAGGGAGGGTCATCAGGTGGGAATGGGATTTGGCTTGTTCTGCTTGGCCCCGGAGGGCAAACCGAGGACAGGAGAAGCCTTACAGGTGGTGGGAGAGGAGATTGCAAAGAGGCAGCTTGTGATTGCTTTAAAGGAGAGCTTTTAATTCATAGCATCTGAGGTTTTGGCCTTGGAGTGGGCTTGGAAGTTACCTGGGCTGACATCCAGACGAGCTGTTCCCCCAAATCTAGTGCCTTTCCTGTAACTGGAAGACTTTGAGCAGGAACCATTTGTTGAATATGGTGTAGAAAAAGTTCTCATTTGGGTTTCAGCCAGACGACCCTTGAAGTTCTTTCTAACTCTGATATCGTCTGATGGTCATGATACCTTCCCTTCTCTAACTTGTAGGCCAGTTAGGCAGCTAAGACGTCATGGGAAATGATGACTGACAGAGGAGGGCTAAGACTAGCAAGCCTCAGTGACTGGATTGTGCTTCTGTATCAGCCTTTCTGAATTTTTATCTTCCTTTAAGATTCAGCTTTGGTGCTCAGGGACCTTCTTTAGATTCTCAGCTGTTAGTTTACCCTCCTTCCTTCCTTTAGTTACCTTGTATTTCTTTGGGTATAACACTTTGTGTTCTCACTTTTGGGGAAGTATAATCCCTAAGCAAAATAGATGTGAGCGAAAGAGTCAAGGTAGGAGGCCAGTCTGGCTGGAATTGGGTTGCGTTTTTTTTGGGGGGAAGGGGAAATAATTTGGTATTTTGGAGTAAGAGTGGAGATGAAAATGGTATTTGGGAAATGAAATAGACCAAGAATACTTAAAGTAAATGCTTCAGGGAAAAACTGAATTTGCTTTTTCTTTTTCATAACATTTCTTTTTCTTGTGTTTTATTTCTAGAAGGCCATTGAGCCCTATCAAGAAATCCTGGAGGTATATTTGATCAATGCCAAGAACTATGTAAATGGACACTGCACCAAATATGAACCCTGGCAGTTGATTGCATGGAGTGTGCTGTGGACCTTGCTGGTGGTGTGGCTCTATGGGTTTATCTTCCAGTCTGAGAGTAAGTGTGCCCAATGGCCTTGGGATGAGGAAAGGCATTTCTGTGGTCCACTCCAGGACTGGGAAGGACTGGCCTCCCACTGGTGCTAGCCCTTCTTGATCACTGAACTTTGTGGAATCTAGCATATCTCTTGAGGGTTTTAGTGGAGTTTTTATGGCCTACCTCTTTTTATATCATTTTCTTAACTTCTCAGAAATCAAAGTAAGTCATTGTGAACTTGTACAGATTCAAGCCTAAGGAGTAATTCGCAAATTGGATGACCTCTGCAAACTGAATTATTCTGGAATGGCTGCTCATGGCTGTTAATTTAGGCAGCTCATGGCAAAGTGGATACTGTGCTAGCACCTGGAGTCAGGAGTTCAAATGTGACCTTAGACACTTAGTAGCTGGGTGACCCTGGACAAGTCTTCTAACTTGTCTGCCTCAGTTTCCTCAACGGCAGAATGGGGATAATAATAGTACCTATGTCTTGAGTTATTGTGAAGATGAAATGAAATAATATTTGTAAAGTGATTTGTAAACCGTAAAGAATAATTTAAATGCTAGTTATTATCATTATTATACTTTCTTATGTGAAGGGATAGTGATAAAATTTTAAATTTTTATTAGTTAACCAATATAGTTCAGTATCTCCTATATAATTTAGAATCCTAGAGAATTCCCTAGAGCAGTGAGAGGTAAAGAGAGTTGGCCAGGGTCACACAGCCCATATCTGGCAGGGGCAGCACTTAAACTCAGGTCACCCTGGCTTTAAGGCTGGTGCTCTGCTGTAAACACTGCTGTTCCTATTGTGAACATGACATAAAAATAGAGCCCTTGTAGTTGATGGGAATTTAGGGAGGGGTGGCCAGAGAAAGTGGGGGCCAGCTCTTGGCCTCCCAGGGTATGCCCAAGAAGGCCCTGAGGCCCACTGCCCATAGCCCCTTCCCCAGCAGCTGTCTGGAAAGCCTGGTGCTGAACACGCTCAGGACATGTCATCTGCTTTCCAGCCCTGTCTGAGCCTGACTTTCTTTGTCAGATGAATACCTTGGACCTCTGCAGTTCCTTTTTTCTCTGAAATGCTGCACTATGATTCAGCCAAAGTGTTTCCATCTTTACATGCCCTACCTCTCACTCCCACCTATCCCCAGCTCCTCCTGAAAAGGGTTGTTGAACCTTTTAAAAATGAACTTTTCCCTCCATGTTCTCTTTTTGGACATCATTCTCTCCTTATTCTTCTCTTCCCTATCTGATCATTTTACCTCAGTTTTCTTTTCTTGCTCAGTACTCGTGTCGCTCTGGGGGTCCCCCAAGCATCTACCTCCAAGCTCTCTTCTCTCTCTACACCTTCTCCCTTGGTAACCTGACCCACTCTCATGGGCTTAACCATCATCTCTGTGTAAATGACTCACGTTGTTGCTATCCAGACCTTGCTCCTGAGCTTCTGAAGCATTACCAGTTGCTTGTTAGGCATTTCAGACAATGAGAGACATCTCATGCTCAACACGTCCAAGTCAGAAATTCCCCCCAATCCTTCTGTCTTCCAAGCTTCTCAGTGTTGCCAGAGGCTAATAACCTGAGTATTATCCTGGCCTCCTTACTCTCCCCTACCCACCATCTTTGCTCAGTTGTCTCTCTGATCCTCGGCATCTCTTGCATCAGACCCCTCCTGTACTCTGTAATAACCTTAGTTCAGACCCTCATAACCTCTTGCTAAGATTATTGCAGCATCCCTGCCTCAAGTCTTCCCTCATTTGTGTGCACCCTACACATTGTTGTCAGTGAGTCACTTCTCTATTCAGTCAGCTTCAGTGGCAGCTTCCCACTGATGTAGGATAGAGTGTAAACAAGTCTGTTTAGCTTACAACTCGGCTCCAGCCGATCTTTCCAGCTTTGTTGGATCGTATTTCACTCCTGCCATTGGAGACCCTTCCAAACCGGCCTTCTTTCTGCTCATGCCACAGGACCCCTGTTCTGAACCTCCCTACTACTGTCAAGGGCACCACCATCATCCCAGCCCCCAGGCTCACAGCCTAGGGGCCATCCTCAGCATCTCATTCGCTCTCACCCCTCATATCCAATTTGTTGCCAAGGCCTGTCAGTTTTACATCTTTTGTATGTGCCCCACGATCCCTTCTCTCTTCTGACACTGCCACCAGTGTGGTACAGGCCCTCATCACCTCGTACTCGCTGGTTGGTCTCCCTGCCGCAGGCCTCTCTTCATTCAGCTGTTAGATTAATCTTCTTAATCCTACGTGAAGATGTGATCATGCCATCCCACTAGTCACTAAACTTCAGGGGCACCTCATCACCTCCGGGATCCAGTGTAAAATCTGTTGTTTGGCCTTCAGAGCCTTCTTGTACCTCAGTGATCTAGTAATGGCGGCCTCCGTGCCTCTCAGCTGTGGCCATTCTCTGCCTGTCCCCAGTGCCTGGAGCGCCTTCCTCATCTTTGCCCCTTGGCTTTCTTGACTTCCTTCCAGCCTCCGCTGAAAGCCCACCTTTGTCTCAGGCCTTTTTTCTCTGTAGGCCCACTCCTGTCTTGGCCATCAGGTTACCTCCCATCACTCATTTAGATTACTGGTCCGGATATTGCTCCCAAGCTTTCATCCCAGGTTACTGACTTCCCACTAGACATCTCCACCTCCATGTCTCCAAGCATCCCAAGCCCAATGTGTCTCATATGAATCTCACCAGCCTTAAACCCACCCCTCCAAACTCTTCTGTCTCTATTGAAGATGGCACCCAGGTATGCAGTCTCAGTCATCTTCACCGCCTAACTTTCCCTTACCTTTACATCTGATCAACTGCCGTAGCTTTTCAATTCCATTTCCACAGCCTCTCTCGACTCCATCTTTTTCTTGCTTCTCGCACATACATCCTCGAAGTTCAGGCACTCATGGCCTCTTGCCTGGATTTACTGCAATAGCCTACTGACTGGTGACCCTTCTTCCAATGTCTCCTCTCCAGGCCTTCTGCCACATGCCTGTCAAAATAATCTTCCTGAAGCACAGGTCAGTCCCCTGCTCAAAGATCTTCCCTAGGATCATTAGGCTAAAATGCAGATTCCTTAGGTTGGCATTTAAAGCCCTTCACAAACTTCATCCAGCCCACCTTTCCTGATGTTTCTTTCTTTCTTTTTTTTTTTTGGTGAGGCAATGAGGATTAAGTGACTTGCTCAGGGGTCACACAGCTAGTAAGTGTCAAGTGTCTGGGACCAGATTTGAATTCAGGTCCTCCTGAATTCAGGGTCGGTGCTTTATCCACTGTGCCACCTAGCTGCTCCTGATGTGTTTTCCATAACTCATGCACTCCTCATCTCAATCACTCTGGTCTACTTGCTTTACCCAAACTCTGCATTCCATCTTCCGAGGTCCAAAATCCCATCTCTCCTCCCCTCTGCTTTTCAAAGCCTTAGATTACTTCGGTGTTCTGTGAAGTTTAAATGTCTTAAGGTCTTGGAGCACAGGAATGTTTTTCATCTTAACTTCTTGTCCCCAAAGCTTGGCCTCAGGATGTTGTGCATAGTAGGTGCATAACAAATAATCTCATTAGATGTTGAATAAGTGAGAAGGATCACTTATTATTTCTCTCTTTTGTCTAAAACTGTTCATAACTATCAAATTATCCTGGTAGAGAAACAACAAGAAGAAGATTTTGTTTGTTTATTCTAGAATTAACTCTGTTTGTTTTATGTGTCTTGGAGCCCTTGGGCAGTGTCTTATGAAACCCATGGACCCCTTCCCAGAATAATGTTTTTAAATGCATGAAATCAAACCAGGTGCATAGAATTACAGAGGAAACCAAGTACAGAGAAATACAGTTGTCAGAATGTTAATATAACAAGTTCATGGACCCCAGGTGGAAAACCCTTGCAGCTGGGATAGCCTTAGTTTGAGAATGTGGGGGATGATTTCAGTTTATTTGGCCGTGCATTTTCAGACAGATGAAAGCATCCTGGGTTAGCATGTCCATAACAAATCTATCAGTCATTCTTTTCTGTCTCTGTCAGTGACTATTGGCCAAGGAGCCTTAACTCTGTCCCTCTGAGTCTGCGGGCTTTGGCCTTACTTTCAGTCTCTTGGTGCCCATCCACTCAGATTTGTCTTCCTGTAAATGTTCCTTCCACGGTGTGTGCCAGTCACCGGCCTTCTCATCTTGGGCCCTCGTCACACTGCAGCCTCATTGGGATGATCAGCTGCCTCATGTTTCAGAGCCCTTTTCAGTATCAGTGGTCAGACTTGGAGAGCTCTGGTTACTAGGAACCTTCTTATGCCTTCCGATGAGGGGGAGGTTCTCCCAGTTATACTATCCCCCAGGATTGAGCAGAATAAATCTCATCTCTTGTTCCTGCAAAATCTTTTTGCGTCACTGGAGACAACTCTCATGGCCACACTGACCTCTCTCTTTTCCAGGCTAAACCTCTCCAGTTTCTTCACTGAGTTGTTATATGGTACAAACTCACCATCTTGCAATCCTTCCTAACATGTGGCATCCAGAATGGACACAATTCTCTAAATGTGGTCTGACCTGGCAAGACTGCCACTTCCCTCATGCTGAACACGATTCCTTTCTCACTGAGATTACGTGGCTTTCTTGGCTACTGTATCCCATATATGACATTCAACTTGGAGTCCACTAAAGCCCCCAGATCTTTTCCTGATGAACTGCTATCCAGCTATTTCTTCCTTATCTTGAAGTATTTCTAACCCAGCAGTTAGACTTTGCATTTGGGATGAAGCATGATAGGGGCTGAGGAGAGGGGATTGGCGCTGGAGTCAGGGGGCCTGGCGTATTCTTTGTGTTATTGTGGACAAGTCACACCATATATGAGCCTCAGTTTCCTCATTTGTGAAATGAAGGGTTGCCATAGATGGTCTTTGAGGTTTCTTCCAGCACTGGATCTAGTAGTCTGTGATTCTGGTTATCCCTAATTAAATCTCAACCTATTGGATTCCACTTGGTGTCCTAGACTGCCAAAGTCCTTGTGCACCTGGATTCCGTCATTCAGCATGTTAGCAGCATGACCATCATCCTAGACTGTAAGCATCATTAGCACAGGGTCCCTGTCATCATTATCTTTGTACCCTCCTTGGGCATTGTACCTAATAATAAACATTAATGAACATTTATTAAGTAAATACTCCTGTCACACTTATGTAAAGTGTCTTATATTACATAGGTAGGGCTTTACAGTTTTCTTCTATGGGGGAAATTAATTTTTAAAAAGGTAACTTTTGACATGATTATGTTTGGGAATGATTTCCACGGGACTGACATATCAGCCATGACTTAGGTTAGCTCTGGATGACTGCCTGCCCACCCTGTAATTTATTTCTAAGAGTCCCAGCATTATTAGGTACTCATGGACAATGGGAGCCTTTCCCACAATGCAGGTATTAAGGAGTAGAGAGACCTGGAAGGAAGAGCCGAGTCACCAGGCCGGTCCAGCCTGTGCAGCTATCCCAGTGTCTGATTACAACGGCAAGCCAATAAGCCTCTTGGGTGCCTGCCCACCAAGGTGCAGGGCCAACCACTTTGCTTTTCCATTTTCTGCTCAGAGTCTGCAGTCAGGACCGGCTTGGCTGCCGGAGCTCTTGTCTCTGCACGAGATGATCACTTCTCCCCCATAGCTCAGAAGGCTCCTGTCGGTCTGTGTATTAGCCTGGTATTTCTGTAGTGGTTCCAGGCTTACAAGGGTCTTTGCTGTACTTCCCCCTATTTTCTACATTAGAAGTCTGAGGCTTTAGAGAGTCAGTGCTGGAACAGGTTTCAATCCAGGGCCCTTGTGTTCACTCCACTATTCCATGTGGGCTTTCAGAAGAACTGGGAGTTGGTAGGGTAGGAGCCTTTGCTTCCATTAACAAGAGAGAATCAGTGTCTTACCAATCAATCCATAAGCACTTATTCGTGTGTTGGTGATGTGCTGGGAACCTTGCCTGAGGATACAATGACAGAAGTGAAAGAAGGTCTGCCTTTAAAGATCCCAGGTGCTAGCCTGAGGAGACCATGTGCACACAGGTAAATATAGACAGAATGGACCAAGTGCAAGGGGGTTTGGGGAGGGGAGGGGTATTGTATGCTTTGGGGGAGGTGGAGAGAAGCAGGAAAGGCAGGTGTGTGTGTGTGTGTGTGTGTGTGTGTGTGTGTGCGCGCACACGACAGACAGACAGACAGACAGACAGACACACACACACACACACACTTCCTTATCTTTAAAATGAGGGCTTTGGACTTGATGGACTCTTCAAAGTCCCTTTTAGGTCTAATTTTATCATCCTAAGATCCTTCTCTCCTCAGGGCCTTACTTCATCTGTGAAATGAGAGAGTAGACTAAATTAGGACATCCTAATTTTTTGAGTGGAGAGGAAAACTGATGTCACATGAATAAAACTGTGTAGCATAAATTTAATTACTATTCACTTTTAATTACGATTACTAGTTGACCCAGGCCTATTGTCATGAGAGTTATACAGTGATAGCAGACTCAATGCTACTGGCGTAGGTAAGAGCAAATTTTGGTAAAAAAAAAACCAAATTCATGAACTACACTTGGAAGCAAACAAGTATCGTTTGGGACTGGATATTTAAGGTACCTTCCAGCTGACATGCTTTGGTTTTCATAATGTAATACATCTTTGGTTTTTCTCACTCCCTTCTTTTCTTTCCTTGCTTTCCTTGATAAACATTGCTCTTATCTTTTTTTCCTACTTCTACCTCTTTATAGCTCTGTTCTTTTGGGGGGTTTTCCAATATACTCTTCTAAATTTTAGGCTTCTCTAGCTCTAGTTTATTCTGGAGAGGCAGCTTGCTTATTGGTAAAGTCGGAAATTTGACTAGATTCATAGTCATTAACTCTTCCAGCTCTAACACTCTTCAATGCAAACTAATTCTACCTTTCCCCATTTTTCTGTTTTTGGTCTTGGTTGTAGGTATGAAACTATAACTTGTAATTTTTTTTAAATTTTATTATTATTTTTAAATTAAATTTAATTTTTTAGCAACAAACATTTATTTTATTTTCCATTTACATGTAAGGGTAGTTTTCAACATTCATTTTTATAAGATTTAGAGTTCCAAATTTTTCTCCCTCCCGCCCTCCCTTTCCTCCCCCCTCCACAAGATCGCAAGCAGGTTATATATGTACAATCCACAAGTGTTCTTTTTATCAGTTCTTTCTATAGGGGTGCATAGTAAGTTTCCTCATTAGTTCCTTGGGATTGTCTTGGATCATTGCACTGCTGAGAGTAGTTAAGTCATTCACAATTGCTCATTGAACAATACTGCTGTCACTACGCACAATGTCCTCTCAGCTCTGCTCACTTCACTATACATCGATGTTCATTAGTTTTTCAAGGTTTTTCGGGATCATCCTGTTTGTCATTTCCTGTAGCACAAGACCATTCCACTACAATCATATAACACAGCTTTTTCCATCATTCCTCAATTGATGGACATTCCCTTGATTCTCAATTCTTAGCCTCCACCAAGAGTTGCTATAAATATTTTTTGTGCAATTTTCCCCCCTTTTCTCTTTTTCATGATTACTATTGTTAACTGTTTCCCTCCCATCCTATTGCCTTCCCCATGATATTTATTCTATTATCCATCTTCTTCCATCCTATCACTCTTCAAAAGGGATTTGCTTCTGTCTCTCCCCTCTCCCACTCTGCCCTTCCTTCTTTTGCCCCTCTCTCTTTATCCCCTTCCCCTCCTATTTTCCTGCAGGGTTAGAGAGATTCCTCCACCCAATTGAGTGTGTACATTATTCCCTCCTTGAGCCAATTCTAATGAGATTGAGGTCTTTGAGCCTATTTTGAAGAGTGTTAGGCTCATTTACTGCCCCAATTAAATAGGTTACTCCACCTAGTTGGGTGTGTCTGTTAGTCCCTCCTTGAGGCAGCTCTGATGAGTTTAAGATCTTTGAGCCTTTTCTGATGAGTGTAAAATTCATTTACTTCCCTGCTCCTCTCCCATCTCTTCCCCCACTCCATAAGCCTTTTCCTGTTACTTTCATGGCTATAATATTCCTAGGAGTTTTCTTTTTGGGATCTCTTTCTGGAGGTGATTGGTGGATTCTTTCAATTTTTATTTTAGCTGCTTCTTCTAGAATTTCAGGGCAATTTTCCCTGAGAATATCTTGGAAGATGGTGTCTAAGCTCTTTCCTTGATCATGGTTTTCGGGTAGACCAATAATTTTCAAATTATCTCTCCTGGACCTATTTTCCAGTTTGGCAGTTTTCCCCAGAAGATATTTCACATTGCCCTCTATTTTTTTATTCATTTGGATTTGCTTTATTGTGTTTTGGTTTCTCATAAAGTCATTGGCTTCCATTTGTTCAATCCTAATTCTTAGGCGATTATTTTCATCAGAGAGCTTTTGTACCTCCTTTTCCATTTGACTTTTCAAGCTGTTGACTTTTTTCTCATGTCTTTCCTGCATCCCCCCCCCATTTCTCTTTCCATTTTTTCCTCTACCTCTCTAACTTTATCTTCAAAGTCCTTTTTGAGCACCTCTATGGCCTGAGACCAATTCGTATTTTTCTTGGAAGCTTTAGATACAGGGGCCCTGATGTTGATCTTCCTCTGAGGGTGCCCCTCGGTCTTCCTTGTTACTGAAGAAATTTTTTATGGTCCCCACCTTTCTCTGTCAGCTCATCTTGCTTTTCTTTTACTAGACTTTTAGCTCCTTAAAGTGGGGCACTGTTTCCAGGCTGCAGTATCCCAAGCTTAAGAAGTCCCAGGTGGTATGATTTAAGGAGAATCAGGTTCTTCCCTTGCCCAGCCTGTTTCCTGGTCCTAGATGACCCCAGACCAACTTGCTAATCAACCAGCTTTGTGTGTTGTGGTTGTTAGCTCCGAAGAGCCTGGGCCCCTCCCCCACCTGGGCCCTTGCTACTCGAGCCTACCTCCTGGTTCTCAGCAGGGGTGTAAAATCCAAGTTCTGCCTTAGCACCAGCATAGACCCCTGTAGTCTCCCCTCTGCCCAAGGCTCAGCCCTCTCACCAGACTGTGAGCATAGTTCCAGACGACACTGGTGCTTCAGCTGATTCAGAGGCTGTGGGGGTCTGCTTCTCTGGTGAGGCCTTCCTGGGACTGGATCTGTGTCAGGGTGACTGGGGTTGGGCCTGACTCCTGTATCAGCACAGCAGCTCCCTCCTTCTGACCTTCCAAGCTGTTCTTGGTTAGAAGATGGTTTCAGCACATTCTTCTGTGAGTTTTGCTGCTCCAGGCATTTTCCTATAGTGTTATTTGGATGTTTTTTGGAGCGATTGTGTCATGAGTTCGGGAGCTCACTGCCTTTCCTCTGTCCAACTTGTAAGTTTTAAAGAGGGGAAAGAATGAAAAAGCAGCTTTTTGTTTTTGTACTGTTTGATAAATGGTTTACGGAAATGAATAAATTACAGCGACACCTGCTGTTCATGTTTTGTGCTCCCTAAAGTAAGTAATCAATCAAATATTCTTGAGCACTGCTATGCTCTGGGACTGGTGCTGGGGGCTAGTGCTTCTGAAAAGGTAACGATAACAGCAGGTGGTATATTAAGTGCCCAGTAAGTGCTAGAAACCACAAATTCTGTGAGAGTAGAGAAGGAAGAGATCTTTGTGAGTTGAGGTGGCCAGGGCACTTAATAAAATATTAGCTGTTATTAGAATGATTTTCTCCTAAGCATTCAGCAGAAAACTTCATACTTGGGTCATGCCCTTAACTAAAGGTATTTTTGTGCTTCTCAGGTGATCAACTCAATGTGTTATCACTTCTGGGAGGGGCCTTCTCTCTTCTCACCGGCCCTTTGGGACACTGGTGATGGGACTAGGTGGTAGTGACAGAAGCAGTTGTGGCTTGAAGAGCTTTCAAGCTAGAGATGGTGTGGAGACCTGGCAAGTGGTCAGAGATTACAGGGCACTTCTCTGCCAGCACTGGACCCAGGACCAGATACTGTTTGGCAAATCTATTGCCTATACTGACTTTTGGGTCACAGTTCAAGGGCAGAGAAGAGCAGTTTCAGTCAAAAGGAAGTGGGAGTCTTGATGAGCAGTATTGCTTTTGGTCCCCAGGGTCCAGGAATCCTGAGGAACAATATTATGACCTCAAGGGAGCAGGGCCCCTGAGGAGCAGGATCAATTGCACCCCCAAGGGATCAGGGGCCCTTCCTGGGTAAGAACCATAATACATCCCTCCCCAGATCACAACACCTTGGAAGCACCAAATACTTCCAAACTCCCAGAACTTGCTCTAAAAAGAGTAGTGGAAAAAAAAGCCTGAAGCTTGAGATAGTGCCCTACTCCCTTCCCACACTGGGAACAGAGCCCAACTTTAACATAAAGTTCAAATCAAGAAATAGTGTAGAAAAAAATGAGCAAAGAACAACCAAAAAGAACCTGACCATAGAAAGCTACTATAGTGACAAGGAACAACAAGACACAAACTCAGAAGACAATGAAGTCAAAATAGCCACAAGCAAAGTCTCAAAAAAAAAAAAGTGAGTTGGATACAAGTCCAATAAGAATGCCTGGAAAAAAGTTTAAAAAAAAAAATAAGAGTAGTAGAAAAATTACATAAAGAAATGAGAGCAAAGGAAGATTATAAAAAGATAACAGTTTGGCAAAAGAGGCACAAAAAATACTGAAGAAAATAATACCTTAAAAGAAAAATAGTATGGGTCAAATGCAAAAAGAACTATAAAACTTGACTGATGAAAATGACTCTTTGAAAATCAGAATTGGCCAAATGGAAAAAGAGGTACAACAAACTCACTGAAGAAAATGATTTCTTTTTTTCTTTTTTTTTTTGCACTTAATAGTATTTTATTTTTTCCCAATTACATGTAAAGATAGTTTTCAACATTCATTTTTATAAGATTTTGGGTTTGAAATTTTTCTCCCTCCTTCCTTTACCTCTCCCCTCCCAAGGCAGCAAGCAATCTGATATAGGTTATACATGTACAATCATGTTAAACACATTTTCACATTTGTCATGTTGTGTAAGAAAAATCAGAAAAAGAAAAACTACAAGAAAGAAAAAGAAAAAAAAGTGAAAATCATATGCTTTGATCTATATTCAGACTCTATAGTTCTTTCTCTGGATGTGGATAGCATTTTCCATTATAAGTGTTTTGGAATTGTTTTAGATCATTATATTGCTGAGAAGAGCTAAGTCTATCATAGTTGATCATTACACAATATTGTTGTTATTATGTACAATGTTCTCCTGGTTCTACTCATTTCACTCAGAATCAGTTCATGAAAGTCTTTCCAGGTTTTTCTGAAATCCACCTCTTCATCATTTCTTATAGCACAATAGTATTCCATTATGTTTATATGTCACAACCTGTTCAGCCATTCTCCAATTAATGGGCATCTCCTCAATTTCCAGTTTTTTTGGCACCAAAAAAAGAGTTGCTGTAAGTATTTTTGTACATGTGGGTCCTTTTGCCTTTTTTATTATCTCTTTGGGATATGGACCTGGTAGTGTTATTGCTGGGTTGAAGGGTATGTACAGTTTGGTTTCCCTTTGGGCATAGTTCCAAATTGTTCTCCAGCATGGTTGGATTAGTTCACAACTCGACCAACAATGCATTAGTGTTCCAATTTTCCCACATCTCCGTTTATCCTTTTCCTTTTCTGTCAGAAAAGGAAAAGAAAATGATTTCTTAGAAATTGGAATTGGTCAAGTGGAAGTTTATGCTTCTATGAGACATCAAGAAACAATAAAACAAAGTCAAAAGAAAGAAAAATAGAAGAGACTGTGAAATATCTCATCAGAAAAATAACTGACTTGGAAAACGGATTGGGGAATTTAAGAATTTTTGGACTGCCTGAAGCCATGATAAAAAACAGAGCTTAAATATCATATTTCAAAGAATTATCAAGGAAAATTACCCCAGTATTCTAGAACCAAGTGGTAAAATAGAAATTAGAAGAATTCACTGATCATTACCTGAAAGAGATCTAAAAATGAAAATTCCCAGGAATACCATAGACACATTACAGAGTTTTCAAGTCAAAGAGAAACAAGCAGCCAGAAAGAAACCCTTCAAATACCATGGAGCCATAGTCAGGGTCACACAATATTTAGCAGCTAACACATTAAAGGAGCAGAGGGCTTAGAATATGTTGTTCTGGAAGGCAAAAGAACTGGAATTATAATTAAGAATAATCTACCCAGTAAAATTGAGTATAATCCTTCAAGGGAAAAAATGAATATAATGATAGAAGATTTTCAGGCATTCCTGATGAGAAGACCAGAGCTGAATAGAAAATTTAACTTTCAAATGAAAGGCTCAAGAGAATCATAAAAAGGTAAACATGAAAGAGAAATCCTGAGGAATTGAATAAGGTCAAACTGTTTACCTTTCTATTTAACTTCTTAGAACTCTATCAGTATTATGGCAGTTAGAAGGCTTCTATATAGAAGGAAGACACAGGTGTGAGTCTATTATGTTGAAAAGATGTAAACAATGGATAGGTGAAAAAGGGATATCCTATGAGAAGAGGGAAGGGAGAGGAAGAAAGGGGAAAATTATTTTACATAAAAGGTGCACAAGGGAGAGCTTTTATAGTGGAGGGGAAAATGGTAGAAATGGAGCAGGGAATTCTTGAATCTCACGTCTAAATTGGTTCAAAGATGGGAAAAAATATACATACTTAATTGATAATAGAAATCTATCTTACCCAACAGGGAAGTAGGAGGGGAAGAAGATAAGAAAAAGGAAGGGGTCGTAGAAGGGAGGACAGCTTAAGAGAGGCAGTGGTCAAAAGTAAAATAGACATCCCAAAGAGATCATAGTAGAGGGAAAGGGACCCACATGTACAAAAATATTTATAGCAGCTCTCTTGGTGGTGGCAAAGAATTGGAAATTGAGGGAATGACCATCAATTGGGGAATGGCTAAACAAGTTGTGGTATATGAATGTAATGGAATACTATTGTGCTGTAAGAAATGATGGGCAGGAGGATTTCAGAGAAACCTGGAAGGACTTAAATGAACTGATGCTGAGTGAGATGAGCAGAGCCAGGAGAACATTGTACACAGTAACAGCAACATTGTGTGATGAACAATGGCGATAGACTTGGCTCTTCTCAGCAGTGCAATGATCCAAAACAATTTCAAAGAACTTATGATAGAAAAGGTTCTCTACATCCAGAAAAAAGAACTGTGGATTCTGAATGCAGATTGAACCATACTGTTTCTACTTTTTGGCTCTTTTTTTTTCTTTTTTTCTTTTTTGAGGTTTTCTCTTTGTCTTCTGATTTTTCTTTCACAATATGACTATAACAGAAATATGTTTAATGTGATTGTACATATATGAACTATATCAGATTTCTTTCTGTCTTGGGAGGGGGGAGGGAAGGGAGGGTGGGAAAAAAATATGGAACTAAAAATCCTATGAAAACAAATGTTGAAAACTATCCTTACATATAACTGAAAAATAATAAAATACTTTTATGATAAAAAAGAAGCAAAACAGACTTTAGAGCAGGGACAGGATAAACAGAAAAAAATAGGATGGAGGAAAACTCTCTGTTAGTAATCATAAGAGTGTATATGAATGGGATGAGCTCCCCCTTAAAGCTGAAGCAGATAGTTGAGTGGATTAGAACCCAGAATCCAACAATATGTTGTTTAAAAGAAACACATTTTAAATAGAGAGACACACATACAAAGTTAAAATTAAAGGCTGGAGCAGAATCTATTATGTTTCAGCTCAAGTTAAAAAGGCAGGGGTAGCAATCATGATATCAGACAAAGTAAAAATAGATCTATTTAAAAGGGATAAGCAGGGAAACTACAGCTTGTTAAAAGGCACCATAGACAATGAAGTAAAATCAGTACTATAAACATAGATGCACCCAATAGCATAGCTTTAATTTTTTTCAAATGTAATATTTATTTTTCCCCCAATTACATGTAAAAACAAATTTTTTTAACATTAAAAAAAACCTTTTGAGTTCCAAATTCTCTGTCTCCCCTCTTCCCATATAGGTTATATATGTGCAGTCATGTAAAACATTTCCATGTTAGTTATGTTGTGAAACAAACTGGTAATCTAAGTGAAATGGATGAATATTTACAAAAAATATAAATTGCCCAGATTGATAGAAAAGGAAATAGAATGCTTCAATCACTTTATCTTAGAAAAAGAAGTTGAACAAGCCATAAGTGAGCTCCCTAGGTAAAAATCTTCAGGACCAGATAGATTCATAAATAAATTCTACTAGACATTTAAGGAACAGTTAATCCCAATACTATATAAACCAACTGAAAAAAAATTGGTAAAGAAGGAATCCTACCAAATTTTTTTATGACACAAATATGGTTTTGATGCCTATATCAGGGAGAGCAAAAACAGAAAATTATAGACCAGTTTCCTTAATGAATATCAGTGCAAAAATTTTAGATAAGATATTAGCAAGGAGATTATAGCAATATGTCACAAAGATCACACATTATGACCAGGTGGGGTTTATATCAGGAATGCAAGGCTGGCTCAGTATTAGAAAAACTATCAACATAACCGATCATATCAATAACAAAAACAACATGATTTTATGAATAGATGCAGAAAAAGCCTTTGACAAAATACAACTCCCATTCCTCTTGAAAACATCAGAAACCATTGGAATAAATAGAGCCTTTAAAAAAATGGTAGTATCTATTTGGGTAGCTAGGTGGTGCATTGGGTAGAATGCCAGGCCTGGAATCAGGAAAACCTGAATTCATATCTGGCCTCAGACATTTAATGACTGTGAGACCCTAGGAAAGTCACTTAACCCTGTTTGTCTCAGTTTCCTCATCTGTAAAATGAGCTGGAGAAGAAAATGGCAAACCACTCCAATATTTCTGCCAAGAAAACCCCAAACGGGGATCATAAAGAGTTGGAGACATTACTGAATCAACTGAATAACAATAAAATCTATCTAAAGTCAAGAGCAAGCATTGTCTGTAGCTGGGATAGACTTGAGGTCTTTCCACTGGGATCAGGGATGAAGCAAGGATGTCCATATCACCACTGTTTTTGGATGTAGACATGTTAGCCATAGCAATAAGGCAAGAAAAAGAAATTGAAGAAATGGAAATGGGTCCTGAGGAAACTAAACTATCACTTCTTACAGATAATATGATGTCATACTCATCCTAGAGAATCAACTAAAAACTTAGTTGTATAAAATACAGCACTCTTTACTAATAAAAACACTAGAGAGCATAGGAATAGGTGGAGCTTTCCTTAAAATAATAAGCAGTATCTAAAACCATCAGCAAACATTACATGTAATGGGGATAAGTCAGAGGCCTTCCCAGTAAGATCAGGGGTGAAACAGGGATGCCCATTATCACCTCTATTATTTAACATTGTACTAGGAATGTTAGCTTTAGCAATCAGAGAAGAAAAAGGAATTAGAATAGGCAAGGAGGAAACAAAACCATTACTCTTTGCAGATGATGATGGCATACTTAGAGAATCCTAGAGAATCAACTAAAAAACTACTTGAAACAATTAACTTTAGCAGAATTGCAGGATATAAAATAAATCCACATAAATCACCAGCATTTCTATACATGACCAACAAAGTCCAGCCCCAAGAGATAGAAAGAGAAATTCCATTTAAAGTAAAGGTAGAAAATATAAAATACTTGGGAGTCTGTCTACTTGCCAAGACAAACCCAGGAACTCTATGAACACAATTATAAAACACTTTTCACACAAATCAAATCAGATATAAATAATTGGAAAAATATCAATTGCTCATGGATAGGCCAAGCTAATATAATAAAAATGACAATTCTACCTAAATTAATTTACTTATTCAGTGCCATACCAATCAGACTACCTAAAAGTTATTTTATAGAGCTAGAAAAAATAATAACAAAATTCATCTGGAAGAACAAAAGGTCAAGAATATCAAGGGAACTATTTTTTTTTGTGGGGCAATTGGGGTTAAGTGACTTGCCCAGGGTCACACAGCTAGTAAGTGTTAAGTGTCTGAGGCTAGATTTGAACTCGGGTACTCCTGAATCCAGGGCCGGTGCTCTATCCACTGCGCCATCTAGCTGCTCCTCAAGGGAACTATTGAAAAAAAAATGTGCAGGAAGGTAGGCTAGCTGTACCAAATCTGAAGCTTTACAATAAAGCAGCAGTCATCAAAACTATTTGGTACTGGCTAAGAAATAGAGTGGTGGGGGGCACCTAGGTGGCACAATGGATAAAGCACCGGCCCTGGATTCAGGAGTACTTGAGTTCAAATCCAACCTTAGACACTTACTAGCTCTGTGACCCTGGGCAAGTCACTTAATCCCCATTGCCCTGCAACACCCCCCCCCCCCAAAAAAAAACCCAACCAAACAAAAACCAAACCAAACCAAACAAACAAAAAAAGAAATAGAGTGGGGGATCAATGAAATAGGTTAGTCACAGGAGACAAAGTAGTAAATGCTTTTAGTAATGTACTGTGTGATAAACCCCAAAGACTCCAGCTCCTGGGATAGGAACTCAGTATTTGACAAAAACTGCTGGGAAAACTGGAAGATAGTATGGCAGAAACTAGGCATAGACCAACATCTTACACCTTATACTAAAATAAGGTCAAAATGGGGACATGATTTAGACATAAAAGGTGATTCCATAGGTAAATTAGGAGAGGAAGGAATAGTTTACCTCTCAGATTTATGGAAAGGAGAACAGTTTATGACCAAACAAAAGATAGAGAATATTATGAAATGCAAAATGGATGATTTTGATTACATTAAATTAAAATTTTTTTGTACAAGCAGAAGCAATACATCCAAAATTAGACGGGAGGCAGAAAGCTGGGAAACAATTTTTACAGTCAGTATTTCTGATAAAGGCCTCATTTCTAAAATATATCGGGAACTAAATCAAATTTATAAGAATCCAAGTCATTCCCCAATTGAGAAATGGTCAAAGGATATAAACAGGCAGTTTTCTGATGAAGAAATCAAAACTATCTATTGCCATATGAAAAAAGCTCTAAATCACTATTAGAGAAATGCAAATTAAAACAACTCTGAGGTACCACCTGACACCTATCAGATTGGCTAATATGACAAAAAAGGAAAATAATACATGTTGGAGAAGCAGTGGAAAAATTGGAACACTAATGTATTGTTGGTGGAGCTGTGAACTGATCCAACCATTCTGGAGAGCAATTTGGAACTTTGCCCAAAGGGCTATAAAGTTGTACATACCCTTTGACCCAGCAAAACCACCATTAAGTCTTTTTCCCAAAGAGATCATAAAAAAGGCAAAAGGACCCACATGGACAAAAATATTTATAGCAGCTCTCTTTGTGGTGGCAAAGAATTGGAAATTGAGGTAATGCCCATCCCCTCCCTCCCCTCCCCTCCAAGCAATCTGGAACTGGCTACAAAATAGAGTGGTGGTTCATTGGAATAGATTAGGCACATCATAAACTATAGCAAATGATCATATTAATGTAGTATTTGATGAACCCAAAGATGTAAGTTTTTTAGGGTAAGAACTTATCATTAGACAAAAATTGATGGGAAAGCTAGAAAGCTGTTTGGCAGAAAATAAGCATAGCCCAATATCTCACGCTGTATGCCAAATAAGATCAAAATGGGTACATAGTTTAGAGATAAAAGGTGATATAATAGGTATATTAGGGGAACATGGAAAATGTACCTGTTAGATCTATGGTTAAGGGAAGAGCTTATGACCAAACAGAAGATGGTGAGGATCATGGGAAGTAAAATGACTGCTTTTGATTACATGAAATTAGAAAGCTTTTGTACAGACAAAACTAATGCAGCCAAAATTAGAAGGAAAACAGGAAACTTGGGAAAAATTTTGCAATGAATTTCTCTGATAAAGGCCTTATTTCTCAAATATATAGGGAACTGAGTCAAATTTGTAAAAATAAGAGCCATTCCTGGTTGATAAAATAGGAATAAAACAGGATATAAACAGGAAGTTTTCAGAAGAGGAAATTAAGGCTATCAATGGTCACATAAAAAAATGTTCTAAATCATTATTGATTGGAAAATGCAAATTAGAACAGCTCTCAGGTACTGCCTCATGCCTGTCAGATTGGCTAATGTGACAGAAAAGGAGGAGGACAAGCACTGGAGAAGTGGAAAACTTGGGACACTAATACATAGTTGGTGGAGTTGTAAATTAGACTCTCCATTCTGGAGAACAATTCAGAATTATGCCCATATTCACTGACCCAGCCCTGCTAATGCTAGGGACTATTTATACAAAAATAATTATGGCAGCTCTTTCTGTGGTAGCAAAGAATTGGCGATCAAGGGGATGTCTATCCATTGGGGAGTGGCTAAACAAGTTGTGGTATATGACTGAAAAAACCCATTGCACTTGATGATCTGGAGGACACTGATGTGAGAAAGCAGAGAGACATATTTTCTGTAATGTCCTCCATGGGATTTGGCAGGCTCCTTTGATTATTAAGGAGTACTCAGAAACCACTGCCAAACTATCACCGAAAAAGTACAGGAGGATAAATTCTGTCAAAAGACATCATGTATTGGATGTTTCTTGTTGGAGTAAGTGGAGAATGGGTGGATGTTTGGAGATACTGGGAAGTAAAACTCTGGTAGTAGGGCTGGAGGGCAAGGGAATCCACAAGAAGCAAACTGTGGGTGGGTTATGGATTTAGAAAGCCACAAATTCACGTTATCTATGTTGTATTTTTAAAGGGTTGTTAAAGATTTCCCAACCCCATGGGGGGGGGTGGATTGAGGGTTAAGTGACTTATCCAGGGTCACACAGCTAGTAAGTGTCAAGTGTCTGAGGCTGGATTTGAACTCAGGTCCTCCTGAATCCAGGGCCGGTGCTTTATCCACTGTACCACCTAGCTGCCCCTACAAACCCTATTTTAATCTGGTTCTGTCTGCCTCGGAGTTTTGTGCTGCTATGAGTTGGATACCTGAATGGAGGAGGCTCGGAAGCTGCTGAGTAACGGCTTGTCTTTGTGCTTCTTTCAGGCTTATTTTCAAGGGCCAAAAAGAAGTTTTTTAGAGTCATCAGAAGAGTCCCTATTATTGGTACTAAGGTAAGGAGAATCTTTCTATGTCCTTTTATAAAAAATAAGTTTTTATTGTCTTTTTAAAAAAATCACCATAATTTTCCCGAGGGAGCTTTCCCATCTAAAGAAAAAAAAGGTAAAAAAATCAGCATAACAGATCAGTGAATTAAAGACAGTCTAAAGATATGTGCATGGTGCAATGCTTGTGAGCCTCACTTCTAGAAAGGAGTGGGGTGAGGGCGTCTTCTCTTTCTTCCAGCTGTGCTTATTTTTTATCATTTCAAAACACTAACTTTTGACTTTTTTTGTGGTTGATTTTCTTCATTTACATCATGGTGGTTGTTCATAGTTAGTCTTATTTAATGGGAGTTTGAATAATGCAGAATTTGATTTAGTGCAAATTGAAAATATCAGTCTCGTGTAAAGTGATCCAAAATGCAGTTAATGATATGCTTGTAAACTTGTTGAGGGTTTTATACCCCCCTCCATTGTTGATCTTAATGTGTTAGAAGACCTTAGACACTATAAAGCCAGAATGAGTTTTCTCTTTCTTTGAAACATAAGCAACCCATTACTTAGAAGCTCCCAAAGTATTAGGGAAGATGTGAGCTTTAATGATATCTATTTTTTCTTAATTGTATATAAAGTAATTTTTAATATTTGTTTCTTTTTAAGTTTTGAGATCTAAATTCTATCCTTCCATCCCTTCCCTCCCCTCTCCCTGAGACAGTAAGCAATCTGATATAGGTTATACATGTGCAATCATGTAACACATTTCCTTCCATATTGGTCATTTTGTAGGAGAAAGCTCCTTGAGTACTTTTAGAATTGTTCTTGGTGGCTGTGTTTGTTTAGCCTTATATTTCTGTGTCTGGTAAGCAGATCATTAGTTCAAATCTGCTTTTCTTTCTTTCTTTCTTTCTTTCTTTCTTTCTTTCTTTCTTTCTTTCTTTCTTTCTTTCTTTCTTTCTTTCTTTCTTTCTTTCTTTCTTCCTTCCTTCCTTCCTTCCTTCCTTCCTTCCTTCCTTCCTTCCTTCCTTCCTTCCTTCCTTCCTTCCTTCCTTCCTTCCTTCCTTCCTTCCTTCCTTCCTTCCTTCCTTCTTTCTTTCTTTCTTTCTTTCTTTTTTTGCTGGGCAATTGGGGTTAAGTGACTTGCCCAGGGTCACACAGCTAGTATTAAGTGTCTGAGGCTGGATTTGAACTCAGGTCCTCCAGAATCCAGGGCCAGTGCTCTATCCACTGTGCCACCTAGCTGTCCCTTGCTTTTATTTCTAGAAATGCTTCTACCTTTTTTTTTTTTTAAGTTTTTGTTGATGCCATCATAGTTTCTTATCCCAAAGCCTTCCTTTATAGAAGCCTCAGAACTATCTTGGGGCAGCTAGGTGGTGCCATAGTGAATAGAGTGCCAGGCCTGGAGTCAGGAAGACTCATCTTCCTGAGTTCAAGTCTGGCCTCAGACACTGACTAGCTGTGTGACTGTGGGCAGGTCACTTAAACCATGTTTGCCTCAGTTTCCTCATCTGTAAATTGAGCTGGAGAAGGAAATGGCAAGAAAACCCCAGATGGGGTTGAGGAAGAACCAGACACAACTGAACAACCACAAAAGCCTTCGTGTTCTGCCCCTTTCCCTCTGTTCCTGGTTTTCCTGCAGAGATTTCCTCCCTGCCTCCCTCTCTTCTCTTCCTATTCCTCAGCCTGGAGCTGAGATTTCCACTGGAAAGAACGAGGGGAGACGGGAGACCTGGGGGTGGAGTTGGGTATTGTTCAGAGCTCCTGTGGTTTAGCTAGTCCAGTAGGTGAAGCAGGTTTGTCCCCTCCTTCCTTTCCTCCTTCCTTTCCTCCTTCCTTTCCTTCTTCCTTTCCTCCTTCCTTTCCTCCTTCCTTCCTTCCTTCCTTCCTTCCTTCCTTCCTTCCTTCCTTCCTTCCTTCCTTCCTTCCTTCCTTCCTTCCTTCCTTCCTTCCTTCCTTCCTTCCTTCCTTCCTTCCTTCCTTCCTTCCTTCCTTCCTTCCTTCCTTCCTTCCTTCCTTCCTTCCTTCCTTCCTTCCTTCCTTCCTTCCTTCCTTCCTTCCTTCCTTCCTTCCTTCCCTCCCTGCCTCCCTCCCTGCCTCCCTGCCTCCCTGCCTCCCACCTGCCTGCCTCTCATTTAGTTTCATGGGTTCTGAGTAATTTGGTTGGGTGTGGGCAGGGTTCCAGTCAGAAGGATCAGGATGCTTTTCCATTCCTGGAGTCCCAGCAGAGAGGCTCAAATTGGCCAAGAACCTGGCAGTTTGTAGCTTGGTGAGGTTCCATGTAAAGAAGGTTCCAGATACAGAGGGCTCTAAGAAAGGGGCATGACCAGTGCATGGAGAGCTTCTTGGATCCAGTCTGGGCCTAAAGGTATTTTTCTGCACTACAGCAGGCTGCTTGCTTGGCTTAGATAATCAAGAAGATAAGGAACTCTGCTCTTTGCTCTCTGGTCCATGGCCAGTAACGTGGAGATGCCGACCTTTGTACCTTTGTATGGCATTTCTTTTTTACAGATAAAGATAAACAGGATCCATCCTAGGGAAAAAAGCTTGTCTTCTCTGTTTGCAGCCTTCCCTTTCTTCCACAGGGAGAGATCACTTCTTGACTTTGAGGTACCCAGTGGCTCGCTTACTTTTTAACTCCTTTCTCCCCTAGACTGACTAGATCAGTCAATTCTGTGGCTACTTTTAGCTCTAACCTTCTAGGATTCTAATTAGAGAATCGCCAGTTGCCTTTGGGAAGACCCTAGTGGAGCCAAGGAGTTCATAGGATGGTGGCCCAGAGAGGATCATGATCTGCCTGAGATCCCACAGCAGTGATAGATGGGAGCTCGTGGATTCTGGGGTGGAGCCTCAGGCAAGCCAACCGGGTTGAGTGCCTGCCTTGGACTCTGACAGAGGTGTTTTAGACTGGTAGGAGCCACTTGGGTTTTCTGAAGATTTGGGCAGGCTGCCTTGGCCAGCTTGCCCACCTTGTGACTTTAGCCAAGTCATTTAATCTCTCTCCTTAGCCTCTCTCATCTTCCCTGCACTCAGCTGGCCACCATCCTACTTCAGAGCCTCTTCGCCTCTTGCTGGGCTATATTGTTCTTGTTCCCTAGTGGACATCCTTGCTTAGGTCTCTCCTCTCTCTATTCTATTCACCACGCAGCTTCCAAAATGCCACTCCCCTGCTTACAAAACCTCCCTAAACTGCTCCGCTTGGCATTTCAGTCCCTTTGCCACTTGGTTCCACTCTGTCTTTCCAGACTTAAACCTCATTTCTCTTCATGCCCCCTTTGCTTCTGCCTGCAGGTTCTTGCACAGGCTGTCCCCCGTGCCAGAAATTTGCTTCTTCCTCATCTTTGTCTCTTAGAAGCCCAGGCAGCTCAAGTGCAACCTCTTGGGAGAAGCCTTTTTCGATTGTCCCCAGCTGCTACTGCCTTTCCCCCAATAAGATTCCCTTTCCTTTTTTTTTTTTTGTGGGGTAATGAGGGTTAAGTGACTTGCCCAGAGTCACACAGCTAGTAAGTGTCAAATGTCTGAGACCAGATTTGAACTCAGGTCCTCCTGAATGCGGGGCTGGTGCTTTATCCGCTGCGCCACCTGGCTACCCCCGATTTCCTTTCCTTTTGTGTGTGCTCCTACATACCCTTTTTGCCTTCCTTGATAGAGGGTGAGCTTCTTGGGGCATTTGTCTTTGTATTCTTAGTGCCGAGTGCAGAGATACTTGATTAATCTTGCTGATTGATTGGGCCTCAGTTTGATGTGTGTAAAATGAAGGGATTGGACTAGATGATTTCTGAGGACCCTTTTACCTCCAAATGCTTTTATCCCATCACACGGGTACAGTACAGGACTGGGGAGAAGGAACAAGCAAAATGGATTTTTCACCCTCAGTGAATAGGAAGAAGTTATGGTTGAAGGAAGAAGGAGGGAGGGAGAGAAGAGAAAGGGATCTGGTTTCTACAGTCTCTTCTGACTCAACATCCTTGGGTATCCGAGGGCGGATTTAAGATGAAGAGAACGTTAGTAATATGAGAATGGGACTTGCCAAGGGCATGATATCAGAAGGGAATTGGTGCTTATGACTGGGTGGAGTGGGAATGAGAGGGTGGGTAGAGGCAGCAGGCTAACGGAACTTGTAGGCAGCTGCCCATTCTGAATCAAGGGTTAGGAAAAGGAGTTGTGAGAGTTTGTTAGTCATATGATAGGAAAGTACCATTTGACTGGGATTCCCCCTCTAAGTGATCCTGGGCTGATGCAGGTTGGTATTGACATGCTTTCTTGCAAACACTAGAGAGGCAGAAGCAGTGTGGTGATAATGAAAAGAGCACTGGATTGGGCCCTGGGTTCAAATTCTGGCTCTGCTCTTTACTTACTAGCATGACCTTAGACATACCTCTTGGCATCTTCGATCTTCTGAGGGTGTGATCCCCAAAACGAAGGGTTTGGAGTCAATGACCTTGTTTATTGAAGACCCTGTTGATTTGTAAGTGATCCCAAGGTGCCTAAGAAAAGAAGTCAGGCCTGCTTTCTGGGTTAGTAAATGCCTGACGATTGGAGTGCTTGGGGTCTGACAGAATTCACCATCATCACCAATTCCTTTATCACTTCTCAAGGTGGCAGCTGATTATACATAGTCAGATATTCCATATGTTCAACATGTGCTGGGCTTCTGATTGGAACCACAGCCCTTAACGTCTGGGGGCCTTACTTCTGCAAGCCTCGGTTCTTATTGTTTGAAGTGGGGACTGAGTAGTGCCTCCTCACATGGTAGTAGAACTAGGCTCGTAGCCAGCGTTTGCAAAGGATGCTTGGTGGAAATAGAGGGTTGTCGCACAGTTGTGGTGACTCAGCTCAGATTTGCTACAGACCGCAGGGCAGGTTTTCTCTGTGGGGAAGGAGCCTTCAAACCCAGCCCCTCAATGGAGGCGAAGCATTCGCTCTCACAGAACAAAGCAAAAACTCCCCAATCACTTTGATGCTCTTGCTAAAGACTTCCACTGCTGTCATAGGAGGAAAACTGTTGCTTAAGTTGAGACCTCATGACAATTTAAACCCATTTCCTGGATGTTCTTTGTAATTCTGTCACTGATCCTTCTGCAAGGCTGTGGTGAAATTGTTACCCCTCAAGAAGTGCTGACCTCAGCAGATAAGCTAAACTCACCAGTGCTGATGTGAGTGTATGAGAGCACCTTTGTCCTTAAATCTCTCTGGCGCCAGAAAGTTGCTTTTTCAGACTTCTGAATGGTTGTTGTACATGCCGGAAGCAGAGTCTGACAGCTTGGCCACTTCCCTTTCTTTTGTGAAAACATGGGCCCGGCCCCAGGCTAAGTGTTTTGATGCTGACACTAAACTCTCTTTTTTCTATTCAATCAACAATTAGTTGATTGTGTGTCTTTTCCTTCTTGGCAGATCCGGGAGAAATTTAACAAGACCAGGGAAGACATTGTCAAGCACCTGTCATTTCTGAAAGTGGACCAAGAGTATGTGAAAAACCTACCCGCTGAAGGTTTAAGCACATCTGACCTTCTGGAGAGGCTCAAGGACTACAGCTCCCTGGGTAGGAGTCTGTGCGTATGCCTAATACCCACTTCCTCTAAATGAGAGCTGCCAGTGGTCACAGATCAAAGAGACCCACAGAGCTGAGCCTGTGTTATCAAGAGCCATTTGTAATAAACTAATAGGTACTTTGGAATATAAACTACTGGATCATGTAAGCTAAGAGACAGTAGAAACTAATAGATAATCTAATGATACGTATTAGAAACCAATCATAAAATACAATCTGAGTTTCCTTTTTCTCAAAGCCTGGGTGAAACATTTCCAAGTTGCATCTTCCCCCATCTAAATTTGGACTCCAACGACAAACAGTCAGAACTTAAGATCTTATGGGTCATTAACATTCATGTGGGCATGTGTAAATTACAAGTTTAAAAAATTAATATAAAAATTTTAAATGGATCTATCTTGAGAAGATTTGCTAGTACACATCACAGAGTATAAAATTAGGCACATGCCAGCCTCCACATGCTTATAAAGCAGGGTGTAATGGCCCAAGAAATAAGAAGGATTTTCAGTGGCATGGGACTTGCTTTCTCGAGTTACTGCTTGGTGCCGCATCACCCCTTACAAGGGCCAGTGCATTCATACTCCCTGCTCCCCTCCTCCCCACCCTGCAGACCTTAAGCAGGTCAGAAGAATGGGGGTCAGAACCTGAACCACCTCACTCGGAATATTACCGAACCCTCGTATAAAGATTGGCATAGCACAAAAGCAGTGTACTGTAGGAGGAAGAGAGCTCTCCCACTGCTATTTGGCAGTGATTATGAGAAGAAGCAAAGGTCCTTCCATCTGTCTGCCCAGGCAGTCTCCACAAAGACATTAGCTGCAAACGGGTCTTGTTTATTGGGATGGCAGATCTGATGTCTAGGTGGATCTGTATCCTTTTCTTTTTCCTTTAAAAATTGTTATTCATCAGGGGCAGCTAGGTGGACCAGTGGATTAAAGTACTGATCTTGGATTTAGGAGGACCTGAGTTCAAATCTGGCCTCAGATACTTGATACATATTAGCTGTGTGACCCTGGGCAAGTCACTTAACCCTCATTGCTCTGCAAAAAAAAAAATTGTTATTCATCTATCTATTGTTTTTACATTTTTATATCCCCTTCACTTTCAAATCTCTCCCTGCTCCCTGCCCTACCCAAGGAGCATCCCATATTAGAAACAAGAACAAACAAAAGGGGGAGGGGGAGAAGGCCGTTCAACCCGACCTGTCAGCTGAGTCGGCTAGTCAGTGCACTGTTCTAAACTGCAGCACTCCACCTCAGCCGGAGGGAGGTGGCATATTCTTCTGTCTCATCCGGGCCAAGCTGGGTCACCATGATGTAGCTTTTAATACTTCTTTTTGTCCTTTCTAGTTGTATTGCTTTAGTTGTTGTGTCCACCACCATCTTATCCTGCTGACTTCCCTGTGCATGGTCCCGTCCATGCTTCTTGATGGCCATCCCGTTCACGCTTTCTTACAGTGCAGTAACACCCCATCACATGTTTAAACAGACTTGCACCTCACTTTCCAGAATGATTGTTGAGTGCATCCCCTCCAGGACCCACTATTGGCATCTTTTTTTTTTTTCATTTTCCGGTTTGCTGCATGTGAGGGAGAAGGGTTAGTGCCTAGGACTGGCCCAGATATGTAGCCCCTGCCCTTCTAGCTTGGTCATGAGGGAGATCCAATTATAAACAACCAACCAACCAACCAACCAACCAACCCTGCTCTCTCCAGAGCTACCATCGATTGCCCCATTGCCAAATCGAATGGCCTCATCTCAGCCCTTACTCTTCCTTGAATGTTCGGTTGCATTTGAAACTGCTGACCAACTTCTCCTGGCTACTTGCTCTTCTGGTTCTCCCAGACACTTCTTTCTCTTGCCTACTTTTCTGCCATGCCCACTAATTCTGGGTATGCTCAGAGCTCTGCTCTTTTTCTTTTACTCTTGGTGACCTCTTCAGCCCCTGTGGGTCTGTTATCCCATCTAACTGCCTAGTAGATGCCTCCAACTGGATGTCCCAGAGGTGTTGCAGACTTGGAAAGTCCAAAACAGAGCCCATTATCATTCCACCAAACTCGCCCCTCTTCCTAAGTTTCCCATTACTCCTGAGGGTACCACCATCCTTCCACTCACCCAGGTCCACAATCTCACGGTCACCCTTGACCCTGCTTTTACCCACCTCCCATATCTGCTGAGATGCCACATCTTGTCATCTGTTTCCATGGCATCTCCAGGATACATCATTCCCACAGCCGCCATCCTGATGAAGGTCGTCCTCCCTGATTAACCGCACTCCCCCTGCCTGCAGCTGTCAAAGAGACTTTCCTAAAGGCCAAGGATGATTGTGTCACCTCCCACCCACCTCCCCTAACAGAATCCAGGGCTCCCTATTGCCTTGAGAATAAAAAAGAAACACTTCTGTTTGACACTCACAACTCTTCACAACATGGCCCCTCCTCGCAGTTGTGTCCCCTTCCCCCTCTGGGATCCAGCCCTCCTGGTCTGCCTGCATTTCACAGACATGATGCTCCATCACCCATGTCAGGGCCTTTGCACTAACTGCCCCCAGTGCCCCAAATACACTCCCTCCTCACATCTACCTCTGGCCTACCTCGTTCTGCCTAAGGCTCAGCTCAAACTCCACTCTCTTTATGAAATCTTTCTTCCTCTCCCTCAGCTCAAACTACCCTGTATCCATTTGGTGTCTATTTTGTATGCACTTGTGTGTGCATGTCTCCTCCTTTAGATTGTAAGCTCCCTGAATGCAGGGACTGTTTGACTTTTTGCTTTCTATCTCCGGTGCTTAGCACATGACCTGGCACTTAGTATGTGCTTAGCACTGATTGGTTGATAGATTTCTGTTGAAATATTTTACCTTTTAATTCAATGTGGACCTGCCATTCAGTTCATGGCTGTTCTTTCCTTGTACTGGGTGTAAGGAAGAGGCTGTTTCTTTTATTACCCAATATTAAGGCGAGCCATCCAATGAACTCTTCCCATACTAAATTTGGCTCTTACATAGGCTGAATAGGGTGCTTTTTTGTTCTGTTTTTGCTTTTATGGGAAATCAACCCTCTTCCTTATGTATTGCATCAGTGCTTGATGAGGCACCCAATGACTGACTTGTGTCTGGGGGTTATTTTTTCAGGAAATTCACATTGGGAAGATGGGAAAGTCTCAGGGACAGTGTACAGTGGTGATGAGAAACTCACGGAACTTCTCGTGAAGGTAAATGACGTCTACTTTAGGGGAAACGTTGACACCAGAGATCCAGAGATTATGTGCTGCATATTCCATTTCAAAGACAGAAGAATTTTGGAAATAGTCAACGCTGAACTTCTAAATCCTGGGAATTATTTGTCAGAGTTGGTAATGATTAGTTTAGAGATTAGTGGCTTAGGAAGGAAGAGAGGGTTAATTCTGTGATGGATATTAGGGAGTAGGGGGCATGTTTTGTGTTAACTTGAACTTGAAAGTGAGAGGTTTGAAGAAGATTGAAAAGGTGTGACAGCCCAGATTCTGTTGTGCACAAGTTGGAAAATGTGATTCAGAATGAATACCCCTCTTCCTCCTTTGTGCATGACCTTTGGGGCCTCTTGAGTAACCAGATGGACGGTTGGGCCTGCTTGGTCATGCCTTGACACGGGTCAGTGTCCTTCCTCAAATGGTCCTCTTTTGCTTTATGCACTGAGTTACATTTCTTTGCAGGTTTATGGAGATTTTGCATGGAGCAATCCGTTACACCCAGATGTCTTTCCAGGGACTCGGAAGATGGAGGCGGAGATTGTGAGGATAGTTTGCACTCTCTTTAATGGTGGACCAGAGTCTTGTGGTTCTGTAAGTAACTGCCCCTCTTGACTTGTCTCCCATTTCTTGGCCTGGAATTTCCTTTTAGGATTGCATAGAGGAATTCCTTAGGTTTTAGGGCAGTGGAAGGGGGAGTGTCCTTCACCCCAAGACGGGGATTGTTTGGTTGCAATGTTTCTGAGGTTGTGGAGAGTGTGCTACTCTTGGGATTGGGATACTGGGCATGGATTCCTGTGTTGGTCACTCACTGTGGATCCTTTCAGGTGTGGGGAATGATATTTCACTGCCTACCTCATAAGGGCTCTTTGGAAGCCTTGAACTCTTGGCTCTTCTTATGCTATTTCTTACCAGCAGAAGCTGTCATTTGGGAGTAGGCAAGAGCTAATGCTCAGTATAGGCTGTGCCTCTTCCAGCCGGCCCAGTTCACAACCCTGGTTGGGAAAAGGATCAGTGAGCCTTACAGAGGCCATGCTGAATGTTAACTTTTGAAATTTGGTTTGGCTAGGCAGCCACTGCCTCTCTACTTTTACCCTACTACAGAAACTGAGCGATGTGCTACTGAAACATCTGTTCATAGAACAGTCAGAGGTATGCCTCTGGGCTGGGTTGTCGGTAATGAAGGTCAGTATAGGCACAGTTTCAGAAGATTTGACTTTAGGAACATGAACAAGAATATTGTCTACTTTATGGATATTCTGTATTCAGACTTAGTAATGGAGGAAGGAAGGAAACAAGCACTTACTCAGTCCTTACTATGTGTTAGGTGCTGCACTATTCATTTTACAAATATCTCATTTGATTCTCAACAACCCTGGGAAATAGGTGCCATTATTGTTCCCATTTTATAGCTGAAGAAACTGAGGCAAACAGAGGTTAAGCGACTCTCCCAGGGTCATACAGCTAGTAAGTATCTGAGTCTGCATTTGAACTCAGGTCTTCTTGTCACCTATCTCCTGTGTTACCAAGCTGCCTCTGTAGGTTAGTCAAAGTTTGGGCATTCCATATTTTATTTCATTTCACCATCTTGCAACTTTCTGGACCAAAGAATCCTTTCTTGGCCACCAATCCCCCTCATTAGAATGTGAGCTCATTGAAGGCAGGGATGGTCTTTGCTTCTGTATTTGTATCCACAGACCTTGGTACAGAGTCAGCACCTAATTTGTGCTTTTTCATTCATCCAGCTTTTAAGGAATCTTATATAATTTTATCCTATCCATAGAGAGCAACTTGGAGGAGAGCCTATAAGGCATCTTGCCCTATCAACTCCAACCTGTTCGTATCGTTGAACAAACATAGTGAAGTCTTGTCTCATTTGAACTTCTCAGTGAACTGTGTCATATGAAGGTGAGGCCCACTTGTAGAATGGTGCTTGTGAAAGCCTGCCTGTTTCTTTCTTAGACTTCTTTTGTTAGTTGTCTCCACATGTGAAGATCACTTTCATGAGGATTTTGTAGTGAGGAGTAAGTAGGTTCGTAGTTTTGGATGTGTTTTCAGTAGTATTAATGTCCTTGATTTTTTCCCAAGAGTTTGATCATCTTTCCCCCAACTCATATATTTTGAGAACTGATTCTTCAGTGCCCTCTAGCACGAACCTCTCTTGGGTACTTTGGTCTGGTCCCACTGTCCTTCCTGTCTTGAGTGAAGTTTCTACTTCCTCATACAATAATATAGTACAATATGGTGGCTTCATTCTCGTTGTTGGAAAAAATAACTTTTTACAGAAATTTTCCAGATATTTTTCATTTGTCATTTATTTCCTGTCCTTAATTCATCCTTAACTACTCTCAAGATCATTGAATTTCTTGCTATGCTTTCATAATAAACTTATTTTCCCCTCTACTGTTTCTTCTTATTAGTATGGATAATTTCTCATCATCTTCCTCCTTCAGATGATTTTACAAACGATTTCATATTCTAAATTAGTGTTACCCTTAGTTGATCTGTCTCTGCTGGGCCAGGGAGTAGTAGTTGCTAGATGAGGTAGTTTCTAGATTCTTGGCTTCCTGGTTGTGGTCAAATCAATTTAATTTTTTAAATACTTCTCCAATCTCCAATTCTTTGATTTTAGGAAATGGTTGCCAGTGACTTTAATGTATTTTCTTTCATTTCCCATTTTTCATAAATGCTGCTACTTATGTTTTGAACTTCTTCTGTGTAACAACGGAAAGAAATGAACTAGTACTTCAGGTAGTGTTGTGTCTGGGGCCAGTGATCATTGCTGGTATTTCAGTGTGTGGATTGTTAGATTTCTCTGATAGGAGTCCAGGGCCTGTAAACCTGACCAAGGAAGCTTGTAGGGACTCGTTGATGTGCATATGAGCCTAGCTTGTAAAGCTGGGGTAGCCTAATGCTGGCAGGTATGCAGTTTCTGTTTGGTGAGCTTAAGAACTAGTTGTACCCGGTTGCAGGAATTTCTGAACATACTTGTTGTTTTGAATTCCCTTGCCAGTATTTGGTGCCTGCCAGCCGTGGACAAACCCTGCTGTTAGGAATCAGTCAAGAAGAAAAGATGTTTCAGATTAGGTAGCAAAACAAGACAGACTCTTTAGACTTTTGTAGTTGTGTCATCCAGAGAACAGAGGACACAGACGGATTTTATATTTGAGACAATTGGTTCCAGTGGGTTTTTTTTTTCTGGTAACCAGGAGAAAATAACATTAGCATACCTTGTAGATGTGCCAGGCAGTTTTTGTAGGTGGGGTTCTTTTCCCTCATAACACTTCAAAGTGGAATGAATAGATGTTAGCTGGAATTGTGCATTTGTTTCTACATTTTGTGCTGGTTTGTAACTGTGATAGATAGAAGTGGGAGGATTAAAAAAATTTAATTTAATTAAAATTTTTTTTCCAATTATATGTAAAGATATATATATATATATATATATATATTTTTTTTTTTAGTTCCAAATTTTTCTCCCACCTCTCTTCCCTCCCCCCTCCTGAAGCCAGCAAGCAATCTGATATAGGTTATACATTACAATCATGTTAAACATATTTCCACATTAGGCATGTTGTAAGAACAAAAGGAAAATAAGACGCAAGAAAGAATAAACAACAACAACAAAACAACAACAACAGAAGTGAACGTAGTACGCTTCAATTTGCTTTCAGGCTCCATAGTTCTATTTCTGAATTTGGAGAGTATTTTCCACTATGAGTCTTTTGGCATTGTCTTGTAACATTGTATTGCTGAGAAGAGTTAAGTCGATATCACAGCTAATCATCACACAATGTTGTTGATACTGTTTTCTTGGTTCTGCTCATTTCACTCAGCATCAATTCATAAGCCTTTCCAGGTTTTTCTGAAATTCATCAGCTTATCATTTCTTACAGCACCATAGTTTCGCATTATATTCATATACCACAACTTGTTTAGTCATCCCTCAATTGATGGGCATCCCCTCAATTTCCAATTCTTTGCCATCACAAAAAGTGCAGCTATAAATATTTTTGTATATGTGGGCCCTTTTCCATTTTTTATGATCCCTTTGGGATATAGTGGTATTGCTGGGTCAAAGGGTATGCACGGTTTTATAATCATCTGGGCATGGTTCCAAATTGCTCCCTGGAGTGGTTGGATCAGTTCACAACTCCACCAACAGTGCATTAGTGTTCCAATTTTCCCACATCTCCAACATTCATCATTTTCCTTTTTTGTCATATTAGCCAATTGGATAGGTGTGAGGTAGTACCTCAGAGTAGTTTTTTTTTTTTAAGTGAGGCAATTGGGGTTAAGCGACTTGCCCAGGGTCACACAGCTAGTACATGTTAAGTGTCTGAGGCTGGATTTGAACTCAGGTACTCCTGACTCCAGGGCCGGTGCTCTATCCACTGCACCACCTAGCTGCCCCTCAAAGTAGTTTTAATATGCATTTCTCTAATCAGTAGTGATTGAGAATATTTTTTTTCATAAGATTGTAGATAGCTTTAATTTCTTCATCTGAAAACTGCCTGTTCATATCCTTTGACTGGGAGGATTGATTTTGAGGGAGCATACAAGGTCATTCTTACTCTTACAGCACACTCAACTGTGCAATCTCTTACAAAGCCAGACTGGAGAAGGTTTCTATATGTATGATTCTTGATTTTGAAAACTGGTGTAGTGAGTTGGACAAAATATGAATAGCTAAGTGTATTTCCTCCTTCAACCCTTTTCTATCTTTTATAAAACCAGCTTGCCCTCTGTAGGTTGGGCCTTCTTGAAAATGCCATTATCAGCAACTTGAAGGGGAGCCAGTCAGCTGGTCTGGACTCATTCTGCATTGGCTAATTGGGAAGTTATAATCCTTGATTCAGAGTATGCAGGGTCAGAATGTTCAGGTGAAACTATGTAGTCAATTTCTGCTTAATTCATAATCAACATGAAGAAAGGGAGTGAGGATGAAGAGGTGACCATAACAGGATCTGGGAGAAAAGGAGACTGAGAAGTTCTTTGGTGGATGGAAAGAGCAGATGATAAAGTCTGGGAGAGGAATGAGGTGGAGGGAGTCCCGTTCTCTAGTCTGAACTGGGCTTTTACTGTTACACAGAATTCCCTTTATTAATCACTGATTGATTCACTCATAAGCTCTCTGCATTGGTGCTTCCAAACTTTGTCTTTCATTGAGTCTCTCCAGTTACTTCCACTTGTTTCGCTTTCAGCAGATGGTCTTGCTTCTCACTTCACTGAAAAATTGAAAACATTCGTTATCAGTGCCCTCATTTCCTCTTACCTGCTCCTCAGAATACCACTGCATCTTATCTTTTTATTTTGTCTTTGTTTTAACATCATATTTCCAAGTATATTCCCCCAACTACTCGATGAGCCTTTCTTCTTGAGCTTCTCCTCTCCTTTCCTCCTTTTGTCCATTCTGCAAAGAAGGGGGCCCCCTCTCCTCATCACAGCTAACTCCTCTACTTGTGTCTTTGATGTACCTCTCTTTGTTTTCTCTAGGAGATTGTCTTGTCAATCATTCCTTTCTCATCATCTGTCTCTCCCTATCCATTGGCTTCTTCTGAGTTACCTACAAATGGGATTGGATCTCACCTGTCTTTCCTTTGAACTCTTCTCCTTTTCTGCTCCTGCCTTTCCTGGCCTCACTCCTAGAAAGGTCTCTACTTGCTGCCTTCACCTCCTCACCTCCTTGCTTCTGACCTCCTTGTATTCCGGCACTGACCCCACCATTCAACTGAAAGTGTTCTCACCCAGGTTAGGAGTTATTTCCTAACTGTTTAAAATGTGTATACTATTAAACCCAAACGAGTTCCCTTGGGTTTTGTGATGCCCATTTCTTGTGTAACGGCTTCTTTCCTGATGCCTATGAACATGTCCAAGTCTCTTGCACCCTTAAAAAAACCCTTCACATCATCTATTATACCAAATTTGTTTTATTCTTTACACTTCCTCATTCATCTTTTTTTTTTGGGGGGGGTGAGGCAATTGGGGTTCAGTGACTTGCCCAGGTTCACACAGCTAGTAAGTGTTAAGTGTCTGAGGCTGGATTTGAACTCAGGTCCTCCTGAATCCAGGGCCAGTGCTCTATCTACTGCGCCACCTAGTTGCCCCCATGCCTTTCTTTTTAATCTCCTCTGCTGCTCATGCCCCACATCCCTTCCCTGAACCCTGAGCAGAGCCTGAGGCTCTGTCCTGGGTCTCTCTTTCCCCCTCTATTGACTTTCCTGCTTTCTAATGGTGGCTTAACAAGCCTTAGTCTGTATTCCATCTCCTATCTCCGTACTTTTTCACTGGTTGTGCCCAGTGCTTGGAAGGCACTCGCTCCCTTTTGCTTCATAGAGACTCCTCAAGATTCAGTTCAAGTCCTGCTTGCTACATGAAACCTTTCTAGATTCTTCCTTCAACTACCTCGTATTTATTCTGTATGGACTCATGTATGCATCTTCTCCCCTGATGGGATGAGAGTTTTTTGAGAGCAGGGAGTTTCCTTTTTGTCTTTGTATTCCAAGGATGCAGCATGGTGCCTAGAACAGAGCAGTAGTAGCTTTAGAAATACTTTTTCTTGGAAGCTTTAGATATAGGGGCCCTGATGTTGACATCTTCCTCTGAGGGTGCACCATAATCTTCCTTGTCACTAAAGAAATTTTCTATGGTCCTCATTTTCCTCTGTTCATCTTGCCTTTCTTTATTTCTTTTCTCTTTTTGTGGGGCAATGAGGGTCAAGTGACTTGCCCAGGGTCACACAGTTAGGAAGTGTCAAGTCTCTGAAGCTAGATTTGAACTCAGGTCCTCCTGAATCCAGGGCTGGTCCTTTATCCACTGCACCACCTAGCTGCCCCCATCTTGCCTTTCAGCTCCTTAAAGTGGGGCACTGTTTCCAGGCTGCACTATCTCAAGCTTTAGGAGGTCCCAGGTGGTATGATTTAAGGAGGAGCAGATTCTTTACTTACCTGGCCTGTTCCCTGGTCTGTAGATGACCCCAGATCAACTTGCTAATCAACCAGTTTTGTGTGCTATGGTTGTCAACTCCAGCGAGCCTATGCCCCTCCCCTACCTGGGCCACTGCTACTCAAGCCTACCTCCTGGTTCCCAGTAGGAGTGAAAAACCCAACTTCTGCCTCAGCACCAGCAGAGACCCCTGTAATCTCCCCCTGCCAAGGGCTCAGCCCACTCACCAGACTGTGAGCTTAGTTCCAGACAACACTGGTGCTTCAGCTGATTCAGAGGCTCTGGGGGTCTTTTTCTCTGGTGAGGCCTTCCTGGGACTGGATCTGTGTCAGCGTGACTGTAGGGTTGGGCTTCACTCCTGTCTCAGCACAGCAGCTCCTTCTTTCTGACCTTCCAAGCTATCCTTGGTTGGAAAATGATCTCAGCACATTCTTCTGTGCATTTTGCTGCTCCAGGAATTGTCCTTTGGCATTATTTGGATGTTTTTGGGAGCAATTGTGTAGTGAGTTTGAGAACTTAGTCCAGAAATACTTTTTGACTGATGAATTCTCAGTTTCCTTTGCTGGCTCATCACCTGCCTCCTAAGACCAAGTGTCTTCCAAAGTTGTGTCCTGGGCCTTCCTCACTAGACTCTTTGGTATTCCCATCCTTCCCACACCTGTACAGCCAGCCTTAATTTCTCTCTTATACACTAGACTCATGTCTATAATTTCTGTTAGACATCCCAGCACATGAAAGTCTCACACTCAGCACATCTAAAAGTGACACTTTCATCACCACCATTCTTCCTGAGTCCCTAGCTGGTAAACTCAGAATCATCCTTGATGCTTCCTCTCCACCTCTTTACCTCGAGACCTTTTGATTCTCCCTTCATCACATCTCCTAGTCCCTCCTTTTCTTCCATTTACAAGGCCAGGGCCTAAGGTAGTCCTAATTTCCTCTCCCGGACTATTGCCATGGCCACCCAGTCTCCTCACATCTGGTGTCTTCCTTTTCTCATCTATCTTCTACCCAGCTCCCCAAATCATATTTCTAAGACCTAGATAGGCATGACCTCGTCATTTCCTTGCCTCAGAGGCCTCCCTGACACATCTAGGAAGGCAGGCCCTTTCTCCCGGTATCCGAGGCCCTCAGCGTTCTGGTTTCAGATGGGAACGAAAGCCCTTCTCATTGAACATTGAACATATCACCACATGTTTAGTGATTTGGTAAATTTGTGATGACAAGTTAATAAGAATTCAGGAAGTGCATTTTAAAAATTACAGTGGTATCTAAATACATTCATATATATACATGTGTGTAGACACGAGACTTTTCATGACAAAGATGATGTTTCACACTGCTAAGAAAAGATCAAGATCCCAGTGCACCGGGCTTTGTAGATCTCCAGATCTGCTTTGCACCATGTTGCTGTAAGGAGGAAGGTTCTCAGAGGGCCCTTCCTGCAATGCCTTCTCTGGTTCTCTGCCCCAGCTATCTAGGTGACCCAGAGATGGAGATCAGTCCAGGCCTGAGGTGATCTCATTTGAACAGCTGAGATGCCCACATGGGGAGGGAGAGATTGAATTGTCATCAGAAAGTCTGAGGTTGGTGCGGGTGCCCTTCAGTACTCCAAGTGGCGTCGGCTAGCGTCCCTCATTTTAGGAGCATGTTCCTGCTTCGCTGACCCCGGAGCTTATTCTAAAGTCTCAGCAGTTATCTTCATACGTACACACCCCTATAAGCCTTGTAGCTCTTCTCTGTTATCCCAAGTCCTTTCATCCATTAGGAGCTTATCTCTCTGCACAGATGCTGGCTTGAGATACCAGCGTCAGTTTTCTTTTTATAGGACCAGGTTGGGCATGTGATTCTGGTGACCAGTGATTTGGGGAAGTGTCTTTGCTTAGCTCATGTCCTGGACCTTTGTACAGCGATTGAATCAGTGAAGGCAGAGCCATTGCTGGTGCCTTACTCATCCTATTGTTTACTTCAGAACCTGTTTGACTCCTAAAATGACATTCTGAGATTTCACTAGGCCACAGCTACGCCCTGAGGACTTGCCCCAAGAATCAGGGCTTTATTTGTGACCCCATTTGCAAGTACTTTGTTTTCCCTTTGGTGTAGGCATTCCATGACTCATCATTTACAAAATAAGGGAACTCTCCTAGTTACTCCCCTGCTCTATACCCTTGTATGAGAATCACATGTTTCATAAGGACTTCCCAAGTCAGAGTGACTAACTTTTCTCAGAAGATCTTCAGAATAGCCCCTCACCACAGCAGGGTTTAGTGGTCTTTTCTTGGTAAGGTGACCTTCTCTTGGAGGCTAGCCAGAAATGCTGAATACCCCAGGGTGATGGAGTTTTCCATCAATGTATAAAATAGGTTGTTTCCATTAATATATAACGTGTGTATATGATATGTAACATGCATATAATCCATGTCATCTATGCATAGATGACATGATCTGAAGGGAAAGTATGCCTAGAAATTATACGTCCCCAAATATCTGCTGAATATATTGGGGCATTGTCAAAAGAGGGCCACAAATTTGTGAAATTTACCTCGGTACTGCTCTGCTGATGATCAAAGAATCACTGGACCTTCAGGATAGATGGTCATTCCTTGGTGTGGCTGGATGACAATAGTGTCTGGAGCCCAGGGAGTTCTTGAATCAGGTTCTTTCCAGGCTCTATATGGTAGAATTACAGAGAAATATTTAGGGTCTTTCATAATCATGACTCCTGGTTGCTATTGCAGATAAACAGGATATACAACTGCCTTCCTAAGTGGGCTCTACTGTTGTCCTTTCTCCTGTTTAAGCTCTAACCAGACATTCTAGATTATCTGTAACACCAGCTTCTAAGGGGTCATTTTTCTTAGATTTATCAGAAATTACTAATAGTTTCCCACACTGATCACTATCCATCTACCTGGAAATACATGCATACATGCACATAGTCTGTAAGGTGAGTGTTTGTGATTGTGATCCACTCTTTGGTAGCCATTTGACATTTATAAAACATTTTTTTGTAGTATTCTGTGACATATAGTGCAGATATTATCCTTACTGTACAAATGAGAAAACTGAGGCTCAGAGAGTGAGAAAGCAGAGAGATTGGCCCCAGGCACATAGTTGGTACTTCTGTGAGCCAGGATTTTAAGCTAAGTCTCCTGATCTTCACTATGGGGAGGGGAGGGGGTGGAAAAATGGCTGGCTTTGGATTAGGTTTCTTGGCCACATCCGACTTCCATGCAGGAAGAAAGAGAAACTTCCTGTGACAGGCATAAGCTGTTGAAACATAAAAGGAAAACCCAGTGTCTCAATAACCTTTGCCTTTTTGTAGGAAGGTTGGCTTTGACTGATGGGTCAGAACATCCAATGCATTCTGGAAGCTCCTCATGGCTGCTTCCCTGGCTAATGTCTACTCTTCCTTTTAGGTGACTTCAGGGGGGACAGAGAGCATCCTGATGGCCTGCAAAGCCTATCGAGACCTAGCTTATGAAAAGGGCATCAAATTTCCAGAAATGTATGTATTTCCTTCCCATCCATGGTATTTTTCCTCTGCCAGAGTGGCAGGTAGGAAGAACCTGTAAAGTGGGCCTGGTGACCTCTTCTGGTCCCTGGGACCCTTCTCATCCTTGAGCCTTTGCTCCCAGCGGGTCAGAGACCTGGCCTGACAATGCTTGATACACACTTGGAAATTGAAGAGCTACTCCATCTTGTGCCCCAGGCTTTTACTGGCCTGGGTGTCACAAGTGAAATGGCGAGATGTGGTTTTGGGATATGTTTGGGCTCTTCCTGTTGGACTATAAGCTTTTGGTCGATTGAGTAAGCTTTTTTCCTTCTCGTTTTGTCTCAGGACAGACCATTCCAGCTCTGCTTGCCCCAGAACAATCTATCCTTTTGTTCTTTGGCCTTTTCTTGGAGCCTTGACCTGCTGCCACCCGGTGGATTGAATTAACATTTTTTAGCATTTGTTTTTCCCCACCTGCTAGTATCTGAAGCAGAACCTGTGACCAGGAGATAGTGTTACACATGATTCCCCCCTCACCAGTGGTGCTTGAGGGTCATTGGTACCATCCCTTCCCTTCACTGGGTACATGTGCATCTAATGGCCTTGGATGCTTAAGAGTTGTAGTTGGGTGTCTTGTATGGAGGGAAACTCATTGTTTCTAAGGTAGGGGATTCTGAGAGTTAATTCAGATAAGTCTGTGAAACTCTGATTCCATCTGGCAGAATTTTTTTTTAAGCAAAGGAGACTCTTAGTTCCTCATTTTACTTCTTTACTAGACTTGTGTTCATGGATCACCTATGATGGGTTTACTTTTTAGTTCTTTTGACCGTGCCACCAGTGTGGTATTTCCAGAATAATGAGGAAGGGGATTAAAAAAATAGATTTGTTCCAGTGGGTTGTTGGTTCTGCTGTTCAGTTCACTCTCTTGCCTTTGCCTTGCCTTCACTTGATCTTCCTTTCTCCTTTGATGTAGCGGATGGAACTCCGGTGTTGGAGTCAAGAAAACCTGGGTTTTTAATCCTGCCTCAGAAATGCATTAGTTGTGTGACTCTGGGCAAAGCACGGACTTTTTCTGGGTCTCAGTTGCCTAATGTGTAAATGAGGGGTTGGGCTGACTTCTAAGACCCTGTCCAGTTCTAAGTGTGTACTTCTGTCTTCTAGTGTGGCCCCCGTCAGTGTCCACGCAGCCTTTGAGAAGGCAGCCCATTATTTTGGGATGAAGCTGGTACGTGTTCCACTGAATAAGAAGATGGAGGTGGACGTCAAGGTAAGATTCCTCGTCAGAGCTCTTGTCTACCATCTTGCCTTGTAGGAGGATGAGTATTGCATTCATGTGACTCATTTTATCCATTGCCACATTCACATGAGAAGTGGTGGGTCATGGGGAATAGAGCCAGGAAGGACCTGTGTTCAAGTCCTGCTTCTGACACATGCTGACTTTGAGATCCTGGGCAAGTCGGCTTCCCCTCTCAGTGTTGTAGGCAACTCTCTAAGACTATAAGCTGCAGAAGAAGGTCACTCATTGGATAGAGCCCTGGGTCTGGAGTCAGGAAGACCTGAGTTCAAATCCACCCTCATATACTTACTAGCTATGTGGTCCTAGACAAGTCCTTTAACTTCTATCACAGGTCCAGTCCCTCTCCCTGTTTAAATGGGTGCTTTATAATATTATTTTTCGGTGAAAATAGCTAGAATAATGAAAACTCTGGCTACAAAATATTACTCAGATTATAGTCTCTTCTCGAAATGAATTTTTGATGAGGTGTGTAGAAATGTGGGTCCGATTCTCTCTCAAGTGACCTCAAGCAAGCCCCTGATACTTAGAGTCCCTCCCTGAAAATGAGGAGCACCACATTTACCTTAGGGTCCTGAGAGCATTGTGGGAATGGTTTTCATTTTTTTTTCCCTCCACACTGATAGGCTGTGGCTTAGTCCTTAGTCATCTCGTCTTGCTTGTATTCTACCAGAATCTACAAGCACTCTTCTCCCAGGTAGGCAAGCTGGAGTTAAGAGCAGGGAAATTGGAATGATGATCTGCTGGCCTTGGATCCTTTGTGGCCACATCATAGGGTTCTCATCTTCCTTCCTTCTCTTTAAATCTCCAGGCAATGAGAAGAGCCATTTCCGGTAACACTGCAATGCTTGTCTGTTCAGCGCCTCAGTTCCCCCATGGGGTGATAGATCCTGTCCCCGAAGTGGCCAAGGTACCAGTGGGAGCAGTGGGCTGTTATGAGTGACATGAAGGGTTCTTCATCGGAATGAAAGTCAGCTTTGTTTGGTTGGACATGATGGATAAAAGCAGTCACTGTTTGGGATTCAACCATGCCCATGCCAGGGAGATATGGCTTCTGAGGAGTTAGCTAGAGGATTTCAAAGCTTCATGGGATCTGTTTGCATTCTAAGGAAGTCCCTAGACGTGCTCCAAGTAGGTAGTGGGAAGGGGACATCAGCAGCATTTTGGGAACGGTGGGTGGGTATAGGATTCTATCATCCTTGTATAAAAACTTGTAGCTAGTTTACAAAGTTTGTCTCTCTAAGACACATGACTTTTGTTTCCAGTCTGAACCAGAGTTTCTCTTTTCCTCCCAAATAATGTTGCAGTGACATGCATATATTGTGCTTATTTCATTAATTAAACAACTTTCATATCAGAAATTGGCTATGGGGGGGCGGGGTTGTAGTGGTAGGAAGAAATACAGCCTAATTCCCTCCCCAAACCTTTCCACCAAGATAAGGAAAGCACACCAAAATGAATTCTGAAATTCAGGAAAGAGTCAGAGAGAGTCATTTTTCTAGTTCAGCATGGCTTGGGAAGATAGAGAGGTCTGCTGATTCTGAGGACAAAGTCTGGCCAGGAATGTGCTGTGAGAGAAGCATTCCAGTGTCCAGAGACTGAAAGGGAGCCAAGCCAGGGTCACAGGGTAGAAAGAAACCTGGGAGGTCCCTGAATGAGGGCAGTTTTGTCACCCCTACCCAGTCCTGGGCCACAGATCCAGGATGGAGAGAAACCACAGAAGAGTGGCCGGCTCTGGTTGTGTCCTGAGGAAGAAACAAGTTCTGAAGCCAATAGGAGCAGAGTAGGGACTCAGTGCTAGCCTACAGCCCAGAGTGGAAATGGCAGTGGAATAACCAGGACAGGAATCTCAGCCCCAAAACTTGCAGAACCTCCCAGGGGACTACTGGTTGAGTCTAGTAGCAGTTTATGGAAACTCTTGACTAGGGATAAGCTGACAGACCCAACCCCAGGTTAGGAGCTGGAAAAGCCCAGACCAAGAGAGCAGTGAGCAGACTTTATCCTGGATCACATCACTTTTAAGGGCACTGAAAGCTTGTAGGCCCCTAGTCTGAGCTGTGAAAATAGCAGAAGTAAGAGGACAGAAACTCATGTCAGACATTTCCCTCAGAAATGTACAGAGACTAGCACTAAGATAAAGTCCAAAATCAAGAAGCAGGATGGAAGAATGAAGAAACAGAAAAAGAATTCCACCATAAGGAGCTATTACAGTGACAGGGGATCTCAAGACACAAATCCAGAAAAAGGCAATGACTGCAAAACAATTATAAACAAAACTTCAAAGAAAAATGCAACTTGGACTCAAGTCCAAAGAGAATCCTTAGAATAGTTAAAGTATTTTAAAAAAATAACTAAAAATAATTTAAAAAACCAAATGAGAATGATGGAGAAAAAAATGGGAAAAGAAATGAGAACTATAGAAGAAAGGTATAGAAAGGGAATTAATAACTTGGACAAAGGGGTATAAAACCATATCTAAGAAAATAACTCCTTAAAAACTGGAATTAACCAAACAGAAGCTAATGACTACATAAGACATCCAGAAATATTAAAATTAAGTTAAATAACAAAAAAAATAGAAGAAAATGTTAGGTATTTCATAGCAAAAATGACTGATATGGAAAACAGATCAAGTTGAGCTAATTTAGGAATTTTTGGACTACCTGAGGCAGAGAGCAAAATTGAAGTTGAAAGAATACACCAGTCATGGTGTATTCCTTAAAGAAACTTCAAAATTAAAATTCTTAGGAATGTTAAACCCCAAATCTAAAGCTCTTAGGCTAAAGAAAGAAAAATACAAGCAGACAGAAAATATTCAAGTGATAAGGAGTCACAGTTAGGATCACACAAGATTTAGCAGCTGCCACTGTAAAGGAGTGGAGAGACTAGAATATGATATTCCAGAAGGCAAAAGAACTAGGCTTACAACCAAGAATTACTTACCTTAAAAAACTGAATATAATTTTATAGGCGAAAAAAAGTGGACCTGTAATAAAATAGAGGATTTCCAAGTATTCTCAATAAAAAGACCAGAATGGAGTAGAAAATTTGACATAGAGATCTCCAGAGAAGCATAAAATGATAAGCATGAATGAATGAATAATCATGAGAGACTAAACAAGGTTAAGCTGTTTATATTCTTAGATGGGGGTAAGATACAGGTAGCCCCTCAAAACTCTATCATCATGAGGGGCCCCAGAGAAAGTTTTGTTAGAGGACATGGGGAGTGATTTTGTTATGTTCTGATTGTATTAAAAGAAGAATGGAAAGGATGGGGAAAAGGAAGACATTGCAAGAAGAGGAAGTAGGGATAGGAAGAATGGAGAAAATCAGATCACAAAAAAGGGTGTTCAAGCAGATGTCTGTACAACAAAGAAGAGGGAGTTGAGGATTGGGGGACACTTGAACCTTATTCTCATTTGAACTGGTTAAAAGACAGAATACACATAAACACATTGTTAGATGCAGAAATGCATTTTACCCAAGAGGGAAACAGGAGTGAGAAGGATTAAGGGAAAGAGGGGCAATAAGAGAGAAGGTAGATTAAGGGAAGGATTAGTCAGAAGCAAAACAGACTCTTAAAGAGCAAGTGAGAAGCAAGGAGAAGGAAAAGTGTAAGAGAATAGGATGGAAGGAAATTCATAATTAACAATCATGACTGAATGTCATGAACTCACCCATAAAACAGAAAAGGATAGCAGAACCCAGCAATATGTTGAATACAAGAAACATACTCAAACAAGAAAGATATACAAGATGCTAGAGTAGAATCTATGATGCTTCAGCAGATAAAAAAAATAAAAAGCAAGGGTGGCAAATATGATTTCAGATAAAGCAATAGCAAAAATAGACCTACTTAAGAGATAGAGAAATAATATTTTTCTAAAAGGTATCATAGATAAGGAATGAATATTAAACATATTCACCAAATGACACAGCATAGCATCAAAATTCTTAAAGGAAAAGTTACAGGGAGAAATAGACAATTTACCCCTCTTAAACCTAGATAAATCTAACCATAAAATAACAAAAATGAAGGACCTGAATAGAATTTTAGAAAATCTAATTTTGATGGATATCTGGAGAATGTTAAATGGCAGTAGAAAGGAGGAGACCTATTTATCAGGTGTGCATGACACCTTCACAGAAATAGCTATGTATAAGGGCATAAAAAAATCTCACAAATGCAGAAATGTTAAATGCTTCTTTTACCAAACATAATGCATTAAAATTACATTGAATAAAAGTACATTGAAGGAAAGATAAAAAATTCATTGGAATTAAATATCTTAATCCTAAATAATGGGTGGGTCAATGAACAAATCATAGAAACATTTAATGATTTCATTAAAAGTAATAACAACAAGACAACATACAAAAATTTGGGTGATGCAGCCAAAATTCTTAGGAGAAAATTTATTTCTCTAAATAATTCATCAATAAAAGAGAGAAAGAAAAGACCAATGAATTGGGTATGCAACTAAAAAAAAATTAGAAAACCAACAGATTTAAAAAAACTGCTTAAGCACCAAAATAGAAATCCTGAAAACCAAAGAACAGATGAACAAAATTAAAAGCAAAAAACCCCACTGATTTAATAAAACTTTTAGCTCTTTTTTTTTTTCTGGAGGGGACATTGTGTGTGTGTGTGTGTGTGTGTGTGTGTGTGAGTGATAATAAGCCATTAGCTAACTTGATTTTAAAAAAGAAAAGAAGGAAAGCAAATGAACAGCGTCAAAAATGAAAAAAGATATAAAAGTAAATTCACAGGGGGCAGCCAGGTGGCACAATGGATAAAGCACCAGCCTTGGATTTAGGAGGACCTGAGTTCAAATCCGGGCTCAGACACTTGACACTTACTAGCTGTATGACCCTGGGCAAGTCACTTAACCCCCATTGCCCCGCAAAACAAACAAACAAACACACAAAAAAAGTAAATTCACAACCAGTGAAGAAGAAATAGATTAATAGGAATTATTTTACCCACCTATATGCCAATAGAGCTGATAGTCTGAATGAAATAGATGAATGTTTACAGAAATATAAACTGTCCAGATTAATGAAAAAGGAAATAGAGTACTTATTAAGTAACACTATTTTAGGAAAAGAAATTGAATAAGCTATATATAAAATCCCAAAGAAAAATCTTCCAGGACCAGTCGGATTTACAAGTGAGTTCTACAAAGCATTTAAAACATAATTAATTCTACTATTATATAAACTGTCTTAAAAAAATAGGAAAAGGAGTCCTGCCACATTCCTTCTGAGACAAATATGGTCTTGATATTTAAACCAGAGAGAATTCAAACAGAAAGAAAACTATAGACCAATATCCCTAATGAATATTGATACAAAAATTTAAATAAACTTTTAGCAAGGAAGATTATTGTAACACATCATAAAGAATTATACACTATGATTAAGCTGGATTTATACCAGGAATGCAGAGCTGGTTCATTATTAGGAAAACTATAAGCATTAGTACCATATTAATAACAAAAGCAGCAAAAACCATATGATTACATCAAAAGATGCAGGAGAACATTGAATTGCTTGAGTCCTTGGGGTGGGGGGTGGGAATGGAGAGAAGAAGAGAAGTTGGAACACAAAGTTTTAAAAAATTGATGTCAAAATTTGCTTTTACATGTCATTTGGAAAATAAAATTCTAAACAACAACAAAAAACAATTAGGAAGCAGACAAAAAAAAAGATGCAGGAGAAAAAAGCTTTTGACAAGATAAAGCACCAATTCCTGCTTTAAAAAAATTTTTTAAAAGGGGCAGCTAGATGGCGCAGTGGATGGAGCACCGGCCCTGGAGTCAGGAGGACCTGAGTTCAAATCCGACCTCAGACACTTAACACTTACTAGCTGTGTGACCCTGGGCAAGTCACTTAACCCCAATTGCCTCACTAAAACAAACAAACAAACAAACCAAAAAATAAATTAAAAAAAACCAACTTGAACAACACAATACCCTAGAAAGCATAGGAGCAAATGGAGCCTTCCTTAAAATGAAAAGCTCTCCCTGTGCAATACCAAGAGGCAGCATTATCTGTAATGGGGATAAGCCGGAGTCCTTTTGAGTAAGACCAAGAGTAAAGCAAGGCTGCTCATTATCATCATTATGATTCCATCCAGTGCTAGAAATGCTGGCTATAGCAATGAGACACGGACTAGAAATTGGAAGAATAAGCACAGGCAAAGAAGAAACAGGTGTTACTTTTTGCAGATGACATGATATTTTACTTGGAGAACCCTAGAGAGCTTAAAAACGAATTGAAAAAATGAACAACTTCAGCAAAGTTTGAGGATATAAAAGAAATCCAAAAAGTCATCAGCATTTCTGCATATTACCAACAAACTCCAGCAGGAAGAGATAGAAAGAGAAATTCCATTTAAAATGACGACAAGACACCCAGAGGAACTATATCAACACAATAAAGATAGCTCAAAATGATTGGTTGAAATATTAATTGCTCATGGGCAGGCTAAACCAATATAACAAAAATAACAAACTACCTAAATTAATGTACTTATTCAGTGCCATACCAATCAGACTACAGAGGATTACTTTGTGCAACTAGAAAAAATTATAAAATTCATGTGGAGGATTAAAAGGTGAAAAATAGAGGAATGCATAAAAAATCTGAAGGAGAAGGGGACCTAGTAATATCAGATATTACACTCTATTACATAACCATAACCATCAAAACAGTTTGGTACTGAGTAAGAAATAGGTTCATCCATGGAACAGATTAGGTGCACAATAATGTTTATATGGGCAGCCAGGTGGCGCTGCAGCGGACAGAGCACTGGGCCTAGAGTCAGGAGGACCTGAGTTCAAATCTGGTCTCAGACACTACCTGTAGGATCCTGGGCAAGTCACTTAATTTCTGTCTGCCTCAGTTTCCTCATCTGTAAAATGGGGATAATAATAGCATCTACCTCCCAGGATTGTGTGAGGATAAAATGAGATCATAATTGTAGAGTGCTTAGCACAGTGCCTGACACATCATAAACACTATATAAATGTTAGTTGTTGTTGTTATTGTTTTACAGAAACTGACTTCTTAAACATTTCTACTTGCAACCCCTTTTTGCCCAAGAAATTTTTACTCAACCTTGGGTATATATAGGTACATAAAATAGGCATACATAATCTTTTTCTGTTGCCAAACTTTTCATGACCTCCACATTCAGTTATGTGACCTCATATGGGGTTGCTACCCACAGTTTAAGAAGCTTTGGTCAAGTGTTGAAAAAACCCAGAGATCCCAGCTCTTGGGCAAGAATTCACTATTTGACAAAAACTGTTGGGAAAACAGAAAGCAATGGGGCAGAAACCCGGGATAGGCCAACATCTTACATTGTATATACCGAGCCAAATTCTAAACGGGTATATGATTTACACATAAAGGCTGACACTACAAAATAGAGGAGCGTGGAAGAAATTGCTTGTCATATTTCTGATTTAGAGGAAGAATTCATGACCAAACGAGGTTCGCAGGAGACACGGTGGACAGTTTTGATTACATAAAAATTAAAATTTTTTTTGCACAAATAAAACCAGTGCACCTAAAATAAGAGAAGTGGGAAAGTGGGAATTTTTTTTAAAAGTTTCTCTGATAAAAAGCTTCATTTTTCAAATATGTAGGGAAGTGAGACAACTTAATAAAATTAGAGCCATTTCCGAATTGATAAATGGTCAAAGGATGTGAACAGGCACTTTTCAGAAGAAGAAAGAGCACCTAAAAATAGCCATATGAAAAATGCCCTAAATCACTAATTATTAGAGAAATGCAAATTAAAACAACTGAGATATCACTTCACACCCATCAAATTGGCAAAGTTGACAAAAAAGGAAAATTACAAATGCTGGAGAAGTGGGAAAATAAGTACACTAATGTCCTGTTGATAGAGCTGCGAACTGGAAAGCAATTTGGAACTATGCCCAAAAAATGGTTATTAAGCCATGAAGACCCTTGGATCTATTAATATTGCTAGTAGGGCTATACCCAAAGAGATAAAAACAAAAGAGGAAAAGGACCCATATGTACAAAATATTTATAGAAGCTTTTTGTGGTGGCAAAGAATTGGAAACTGAGGGGTTGCCCATTAATTGGGGAATGGTTGAACAAGTTTGTGTATGAAGGTAAGGAAATACTACTTTGCTATAAGAAATGATGAAGGGTGCAGTTTCAAAGAAACTTGGGAAAACTTGTACGAACTGGTACAAAATGAAGTGAGCAGAACCATAAGTACAATTTGTACAGTAATAATATTGAAAAGAGAATCAGAGACTTAGTATCTTTGATCAACCACAGTTCAGATGGCTCATGATGAAATATGCTGTCCTCTTCCAGATAGAGAGCTGGTGGGCTTAGAGTGTCAATTGAAGCATGTATGTACATAAACGCATGTACATATATGCACATGTATGTATATGTATAGATTTTTTTAGACATGCTTAATGTGGGAATTTGTTTTGCTTGGTTATACACATTTGTAAGGGGTTTTATTTTTCTTGCTTTCTCAATAGGTGGTGAGAGGGAGAGAATTTGGAATGGAAAATAAAATAAAATTGAATTTTGAAAAATATTAAAAAGAAGTTAGCTACTGAAAATATTATTTTGTGGTTGAATAGAATTAAAGGATAAATTAGGTATATTAAGAAGGAAGATTTTTGTTTTCTAAAATAACATGCCTTTGTGTGAAACAATGGAGAGATCCTGGGGGCACCTCCAATTTGTGTTTCTTTTTGTACAAGACATAAATGCAGAATAACTTTGTGTTGAGTCCGCCTTTCCTGTTGTGTTGCATTGTTGAATTTGCCATGGTGTCATTAGTGATTTCTTCTGTTCTCTGTTCTCTTGGTATAGCTAGCTGTCAAGTATAAAATCCCTCTCCATGTAGATGCCTGTTTGGGGGGCTTCCTCATTGTCTTCATGCAGCAAGCAGGATACCCACTGGATCAGCAATTTGATTTCCGGGTAAAAGGCGTGACTAGCATTTCAGCAGATACTCATAAGGTAAGACATGATTGAGAGAAAAATGACCCCTATAACAGCCACTTGATTCTTAGTTGACATCTGCTGTGACTAGAAGCAAATGTGACCTACTGTACTTCTAGCCAATATTTCTTATCTCTGAGCAGTCTCCTGTTCTGGAAATCTGACTCTTGGTCTTAGCTCCCATCAAGGCAATAGATCCTGGTCCAGATAGGAGGAGTTCATTGCATGGTTAAATGAAATGGCTGGAAGTAGCCAATTAGAGGCCATTCCTCTGCTGATCTTTGTTTGCCTCTTTGTGACTATAGGAATCTTGGTTTAATGTCTGTAATCTGAGCATTCTATCATAGTAGTCTTTGCCATGCTTTTTGTAGGAAAAAGACATTTCTTATTTCCCTGAGATCTTGGGATCATGGGAGTAGGAGAATATAAAGAAGTGGGTGGAGCCAGAACTTGGAAGCCATGCTTTCCCTCATCATTTGAAATGTACCTTGAAATAGACTGGGTAGATATCATGATAACCACTTTGGGACCCTTGGGCAAGCCAAAGGTGGGACTGTGTACTATTTGCCTTGCTGGTATTAGGTTCAGTTGCATTTTCAGAATGTCAGCTTAACAGCCAAGTTGTGTTTTTTGATGTGTGAAATGCTTAACAGTAAATTTTTGATCCCAGCCTCTGCTGCCTTCTCACCACTTAGAAGGCTTTTATAGATTTTCTCCACCACCCAGCCAGGGTCTGCTCGGGGGACCAATCAAATTAGGAAAGCAGATTTGCTCTAAGGAAATTATATGGATCCTCAGCCAAACCTAAGTGATTATGGGATTTTTTTTTGCTCTGTGGCTTTCCTCTCTCCAGTGATTGAGATCGGGATCATTCCTTCACAGATGAAATACTAAACTAAAAAGTCAACTTCTTGGCAGGAAGGAAAAGTGTGCATGGAACGAGCTATAAGCTTTTGTTCCTAGCATTTGGACTCCACACTTCCCTGCTTCCTCATAGAAATTTATTGTAATTTTTAGTCCAACCCCTTTATTTCACAAATGAGGACACTTGAGTCACACATGAGATTTCTGACTTCAAGTCCTTTTCTCTTCCCATTTTGACCTATTATTTTGACTACATATTGACATTTTTTTAAAAAGGGAAGGAAGGAAGGAAGGAAGAGAAAGAGAAAGAAAGAAAGAAAGAAAGAAAGACCGACCATCTGCATGGTCTGGCTGAATTCTTATGGAATATGGATTGCAGTCATGGCAGCATGAAATGGCTGGAGTCTCGTTAGTTAGATGGAGCATTTGATTGGGGGGCGGGGGGGGGGGGCGCGGGGGCTGGCTGGCTAAAGGGAAATGGGTTAGGCCAGTGAAGAAGTGGCACCAGCTAGAGTGCGCTGCTGCACTGTTGTGTCAGCCAGGAAAGGGGCCTCATGGGATCATTGACTGTGTCTCTCTGCCTTCTCTCCTCCTAGTACGGCTATGCTCCCAAGGGCTCGTCTGTGCTGATGTACAGCAGCAAGGAATATAGGCGCTACCAGTTCTTCATTGCCCCCGACTGGCCCGGAGGCATCTACGCTTCTCCTAATATAGCAGGATCGCGGCCTGGCGGTATCATCGCAGCCTGCTGGGCCACCTTAATGCACATGGGAGAAAATGGCTATGTTGAGGCCACCAAGAATATCATCAGAACCGCCCGCTTCCTCAAGTCAGAGTATGTGTTTTGGATACTTGGTTGAACAGCTTTCTGTTCTTCCTCCCTTCCTTCCCCAAGAGCCAAGGCCTCTGACCTTTCACCTAGGAGGAAGCCATCCGTTGGGGGATGCTGGATACTTGGGTTTCCTCATGATCTGCCCCAGACCAGATGCCATCGATGGCAGCAGTGACTCCTGCTGCCAGGCCTTGGTGGGAGTGGAGGAGACTCAGAGCACCGTACTGGTCGGGATAAGGGGCTAACTTCTATCTTATCCCCCTTGGAGGCTGATCTAGATAGAGGCTTTTGAATTTTCAAGGCTTAGTATAAATATCTGTTCATAGCTTCGGCTTAAGCCTAATGGAGGAGGAGAGGAGAAAGCCCAGAATATTCTAGGTTTTAGGGGTGGTGGCTCTTGTATTGAATGTTTCGTTGAAGGCTTTCCTTCCACGTAGGCCCCAGGGCTCAGACCTCAGAAGCCCCAAGTTTTTTTGAGTATTTCCTATGTGTAAGACATTGATGCCAATGATAAAAGGACCATGTGTGACTAAATAGCTTTTTTTCTTTTGCTTTTTTTTAAGGCTAGAAAAAATCAAAGGCATCTTTGTTTTGGGGAATCCTCAGGTGTCGGTCATTGCCTTAGGGTCACATGACTTCGACATCTTTCGGCTCTCTAATCTCATGACTGCCAAGGGTTGGAACTTGAATGTTTTGCAGTTCCCATCAAGGTAAGTTTCCTGCTGGTTAGGGATCCTCTCCAAGATGGCGCAACACAGAGCATCTGGGTCCAGGGCAGTCATGGGAGTTTGGCTGTGGGCCTGGAGAGCCAACCCCGGGAGTATTTCTAGGATCTCCTAGAGTCCATTTTGTTGCATGGGAGAATGTAAAGGTCAGCTCACTCCAGGGCCAGAGAGTCCGGGGAGATTATCTAGTCTGTTCTCTTCTTTTTACAGATGAGAAACTGAGGTTTTGAGAGGTTCTCCTTGACTTACGGTGTAGCTCATAATCACCCAAATTGAAGTTCACAGTCAGGTGTCCGAGTCCGAGGTTTTTTCTCCTCACACCCAAACTGACTTAGAAGGTCTGGATTTCAACGGCTTATAGATGCTTTGGCTCTTCTAAAGCAAGTTGTGGGTGCTAGTGTGTAGCCATATTTTAAAATTCTTGATTAACTCCTGCCTCTTTGGAATGTCTCTCAGGTGCTTCACAGATAAATGTGGCATGGCTCCTGGTGGTTCTAGATGTGAAGAACCCAAACTAACCTGGATTAAGGGGACAGAGCATTTTGGGGGGGTGACATTCTCTCCTTATCCTAGATGTTTCTTGGCCCTGCCAGGGAGTCCCAGTCCCAGTTTGTGCATTAATACTTATGAGACCAGTGACATGAATAACTTGACTGACTCCATGAATGACTTAAAAAAAAAAAATGCCAGGAAGAGAGGAGTGGATCACTTTCTAATTCTCTTCCTGTTGTGTGTCTTCCCTGCCCCCCTGCTCCCCCAGTATCCACATCTGCATTACCCTGATTCACACTCGTCCCAAGGTTTCCATGCTGTTTCTGAAGGATGTCCGGGAATCGGTCACACAGATCATGAAGAATCCTAAGGCCAGGACAACGGGCATGGTAGGGAGCCCCTTTTCTCCATTATTTGGAAGCGAGGAGGGCGATGGGTAACATGGGGCACTAGTGTTCCAGAGAGTCCTCAAGTCTCATCTAGAGCAGCCTCATCTGTGACTTTGCTCCTGGTTACATGGTCAGTAAGTGTCTGAGTGAAGCAGGGAAGGGAGGGGCTGAAATGATCATTCTGAAAATTTCTGCGGCAGCCTGGGGGATCGTGAAGGCTTCAAGTAAGAGCGGAAAACTCCAAGGGCTGGTGGGGGAATGGGAGAGGGCAGTGGGGAGCTGGGATTTACGCCAGAACTTTGGACTTTTCCTTTCCTTTGCAGCATCAGTAATGTCTGTTCTTGCTTGGATTTGTAGGGCGCCATTTATGGGATGTCCCAGACTGTCCCCGACAGGAAGATGGTGGCAGAATTGACAGAGGCCTTCTTGGACAGTCTTTACACCACAGACACCTATCAGGGCAGTCAAAAGAACGGTTCCCCCAAACCCCACTGAGCCTGTGCCTGGGGATGCCTTCCGGCCATGGTCCTGGGCCCATCTTCAGAGGAAGCCTGCCGCTCTGAGCTGTGGTGGTGGTGGTTCACATCCCACTGCATGTGTCACCTGGAGACGTCTGGATCTGAGGCACTCTTCTCCCTGTCCTCTCCAACTCCCAGCGTTACTATTGATTGGAAGATAACCAGAGGATTTCCTCATTTAGTGATCATGTCCCTGTTCTGTCCCTTTGTTATCCATTTATTAGCAGTTTCACCCTCCCGTAATCATTGTGTTGCTGTTCCGACCTCTCCTGCTTCCTTAGGGAAGTGGAGCAGGAGGATAGCCTCTCTGCCCTCCCTCTGAGCAGCCTCCGCGTGTCTGTCTTTGTCGCCCTCAGCGGAGGGTTTGTGTGGCTCTCCTAAGGAGGAGCCATCACTCTGCCTCCTCTGCACTGATCTGGGCTCCTGTTACCAGCAAGCACCAGGAGGAGGCCCCTGGACCCACTCGTGCATGATGGCTTCTTATTTCGTGGGAGGCCGGCTGCTCTGAGCCATTGTTTCTGGTGGGATCATGTTGGATCAGTCCATTTCTTTCCACAGAAAGTGGCTCAGCTCAGTCCTGCCGTCCCACCAAAGGGAAGATTGGACTGGACTTGCCTGCTAATACATTACAAATCCCCTCTGGATTCTGTTTTTCCTCTCGTTCCTGGGACTGCTCCTCACAGTCCTTTTCTTCTGGTGGGGTCGGGGTGCTCCATAGGTTGGCTAAGGAAAATGCTCCCCAAGGTACTATGGCATCTCTGTCCCCCTCCCCTCCCCTCCCTCCTGAGATGTTGCTGCAATCACGGTATTGGAGGGGGATGGGGACCTGGGGGTGGGGGTGGGGGGGTGGGGTGGGGGGTGGGCAAAGCACTGAAATTTGTTCTCCATTCCTACCTTCATCTGTTTTTCTCAAGCCATTCTGTAGCATAAGACTGGTAAATGAGTTGTGATCCTGGCTACTTGAAGGCACATTTTAAAGGGCATTCACCAATTTGCCTTGACTTATTCTAGCTGTTTTTGAGGAGGTTGTGGGGTCCCCATGACAGGTCTAGTTCATGCCCCAAACCTTGCTCAATTCCCCATGGTACTTGTGGCAGCCGAGCCTCAGGTAGTTAGAGGCCTGGCTGTCTTTCATACTGGCTGAAAAGGAGCAGGCTCAGGACAACATCTTTATTAGAAATAAGGACCTGTCCCGGTGCCTGCAACTCCTCAGTAGGCTGTGTTCTCGGGCGGCGAGTGGGGCAAGTGCACAGACCCCACGTCCCATCCCTGTTCTTCCTCTCTTTAGTGCCCCTCTCTGCTGGAGCTGTCCCACTTTCTGATTTCTCAGTAGCGTGCCTTTCTCTGCCCCAGCAAGCAGCCACTGCAGACCCCAGGCCCTTGGCGAAATATCTCTACTGACTTCTTTTAATACCAGTCTTGGGCATGGGAATTTTTGTGAAGTTTTCCTGTGGGCCATCCCCGTCTTCAGGGATTTGGGGAATACCCAGCTTATCCATTGGTGTAAGCTTGGCAGAGCCGTGACCTCTCAATGCTGTGAATTTGTAGTTCCACACTGCCAGTGGAGGGGTGGGGGTGGGGTCACATTTTTTGTCTTGTTTGAAGCACCAGAGTCATGGAATTGCCAGCTGTCGGTGATTATGTCTGACTCCTGGTATTTGTTTTGCCCTATTTCCTGTATGTTTGGCCCCAAGGGATTTGGAGCAAGGAGCGGGGGGAGGTCCCTTGGAGCCGAGAATCACACACTTCATTTTCTTCACCAACCATCCCTCTCACCCATTAAATTACTCAGTGTAAGGCACCTGTTTGTGATGGTACCAATAGTCTGGAAATTACAAGAACCATACTCTGGGTCTCAAGTGTTAGAGGGGATTCAGAGCCCTGGAACCAGCCACAGGCATCCCTGCTTTACTGTTGGCCACAAGAATGGAGAAGAGGTCCTCACTCGTCACTGTGCTCTGGAGCTTTGGCAGTCTTTCTGCAGACCAAGCCCCTAAGTCTCTTTCCCTCACAACTCTCTCCCAAGGGATTGAGGGCCACAGTAGTCGCTGGTCCTGGTTCATTCTTTTTTTTTTTTTTTTTTTTTTTGGTGAGGCAATTGGGGTTAAGTAACTTGCCCAGGGTCATACAACTAGTAAGCGTCAAGTGTCTGAGGCCAGATTTGAACTCAGGTCCTCCTGACTCCAGGGCCAGTGCTCTATCCACTGTACTACCTAGCTGCCCCCTGGTTCATTCTTAATTCTAGGTTTCATTCTTTTTTCAAGTCTTTTCCCTTCTCTCTTCCAACTTATATGTAACTGTACTGTGATGGTGTATGTGAGCTGGTTAGCAGCCCAGGGAAAATCAAGTTGGCTCTGCCCTTGGTTTACTCTCTCGTTTCTTCTTTCCCTTGCTGGTAGAGAAGTAGCCATGTGAGAAATGTACTATCAACTTACTCTTAATACTGTTTTCAGCCTCATAATCAGAAAATTGACGGTACTTTTCTCTATTACCCTTCCCTCTCCCTTCTCCTCTCTGACCTCTCTACCAAGCTGCAGTAGTAACCTTGAAAAGCAATTAAACTTCTAAAACTTTCATCACTGTGGAAGATTGGAGTCATTTATAGAACCCCTGACATGGGTGTCAGGGGATTCCAGGGTGGGAGGTGTCACCCCTTGATGGGACTAAAAGTGGGCGATCTTCTCTTAGGAAGTAGTGTAGTTGATTGTCAACACTGGATCTTGGCAAAAACAACAAACAAAAACACAACCCAGGGGTTGGTTGTCCAAGGGGGGGCCACCATTGCTGTGGAGGAGCACCGGGGCCGAATTGAACCCTCTCACTCATGATGAACAATAACTATGCCCCTCCCCCGCCATGTCATGTATTCCCAGGCACTTTAACCAGTGCTTTGGTTCTCATTTTCACACCCTGTGAAGCAAGGGCAGAGATGTTGGAGGTGCCTGTTTTAGAGAGGATGAGAACCCAATCCTAGTTGCCAGACAGGTCCCTGCTACTTGTGTCATCAGAGTCCGAAATATCTCTTTAGCTTAAGCCTTTGGCAAGATGAAGCCATCTCCCCTTGGCTCTCTGGCTGGATCAGTGATGGGACTCTGGTCTAGGAAAAGGGCATGAGGGTAGAGCTTTGGGTATGGTGCCACCTAATGTTCCAGGCATGAATTAGGAATGAGAAGTAAAAACTGGGCACCCAAGAGCCAAGCCAACTCGGGCCAACCATCTTTTGTTATTTGGGTTTTCCTTTGCGGTCCTCTGGGCTCTCGTTGGCTTGGCCTCAGAACATGCTAAGGGAGGCTAAGGCTGCTCCCTTGATGATACACAACCTTGTTTGGGGATAGCGCCCCCAAAGTGGGAGGATTCAGAAGACCCACTTCTTTGAGGCTTAGTAGATTTGGGGAGCTTCTCTTTCTATTCAAAGATGAATACTTTGCTCTTTGTCATGATTCTCCAAAGCTAAGAGGAAGGGAAATAGCCTCCCCTAGTGGTAGCAAGCTAATGTCAAGGACTTACCTGACAAAACAGTACAATTAGTGAACACGTATTAAGTGCTTGGTATGCCCAGGAAGTAGGACTGCAAAGCAAGGCAGAAGACTGTGTGTTCTCCAGGAGCCCATAGTCCCTTGGGTTGGACAGCATGCTAATAGCTCTGTACAAACAAGATATTTGGGATAAATAGGAGAGGGGAAGCACGAGCACTGAAAGGGGGAATCAAGAAAGGTTCCTTGTAGAAAAAGAGGTTTTAGCTGGGACTCGAAGGAGCCAGGAAGGGGAGAGAGAATTCTAGGCCTGGGGGATGGCCAGTGGAAACATCTTGTGAAGGGACCATTGCTACTATTGTGTAAGGCGTAAATAAGAGAATCCAAGAGGTGGGGGACAGCAGGGACAAATGGGGTATTATGTTTTATCCTGGAGGTGATAGGGAGACACGGGTTTATTGAGTGGGGGGCGGGGCATAGACCTGTGCTTTAGGAGGCTGACTTGGAGAGAGATTTAAGGTAGGTTATTGTTTGTCCTTTTCTTTCTTTTTCTTTTCCTTTTTATTTGTGGGGCAATGTGACTTGCCCAGGGTCACACAGCTAGTAAGTGTCAAGTATCTGAGGTTGGATTTGAACTCAGGTCCTCCTGAATCCAGGGCTCGTGCTTTATCCACTGCACCACCTAGCTGCCCCCATTGTTGGCTACTCTCAACCTGGTTTAGTCTGTCTGCTGAGACAGTTTACCAGGTTGTGGCCACTGCACATGCTACAGCTTCTTGGAGACACAGGTGAGAGCTGGGTGATAGGTGGACACCAAAGGCAGATGAGTAGCCTTGAAAAGGGCTTGCAAGCCTTTCACCAGAGGTGCTTGTTCTCCTGACTACCTCATACTCCTGGGGTGGAGGTAGTAAGGTAGGTAGATCCACCAGCAGGCTGTTAATAGAGTCCAGGTATGAGTTGATAAAAGCCCGGGCTACAGAGGGGGCAGAGTCAAGGGAGAAGAGGAAGCAGGTGCAAGAGATATGAAGGTAAAATCGACAGGCCTTGGCACAGATTGGCTATGGGGAGTGGGAGGGGTTGTGTGAGAGTGGACTCAAGAATGATGATACCTCCATTATGGGCCTAGGAAATTGGATTTTAACCCTTGATAGTAACAGGGAATTTAGAGATTTGGGGAGGGTTTAGGGGTGGACGGGAGAGAAGAGAATAAGGTGAGTTTGGGACATGTTGAGTGTAGGATGTCTGCTCATCCAGTTAGAGGTATAGCACTGGAGGTTGGCAGAGAGGTTAGGACTGGATAAACAAAGAATTCTCAGTGTAGAGATGGCAAATGAATCCATGGGAGCTGGAGCCATCACCTAGGGGACTAGGATAGAGGGAGAAAAAATGGGCAGAGCCTTGGGAGACACCTTTTGGCCTCCTTATCCACCAGCCCTAGCCTCTGTAAGTAGTGCATAGGTTTCCATGTCCTCACCTTGATTAGAATACTTCACTGTTGTATTTCCTCTTTTAAAGGCTTCCTCTATCCCCCCTCCCCCCATCCCCCAAAGTCTCTCCAGCCCTGTCATCCCTGTTTGGATTAATTGTAGAATAAACTTTAGTTTTAAATCCTGTTGTCTTTTATCAGTTACCTTTCTAGAAACAGAATCTTTTAATGCCACAGTCTATACCACACACTCCAGTGCCCTCTCACTGGGCATTTCCCACCGCCCTTATCAAAGACCTGGGGCTTATTTCTCAGGAGAACAGGTTTCAGGTGGGGCTTTGGTGAAGCATGTATGATCCAGCTCCACTTTACAGTCAGGAAATGGCCCTTAGCAGACCATAGTCTTGGGAAGGTGTTCACAATCTGAAGTGAGATCAGGGAGCATAGAGTGACTACTGAGGTTCCTGTTTTCCTTTTTGACTGACTTGGGAATTTTGTTGTTTTCCAGTCATTGTCAGTCATGTTGTTCCAACTTTTCATGACAATATGGGTTGTTGTCTTTTTTTTTTTTTTTGGCAAAGATATTGGAGTGGTTGGCCATTCCCTTGTCCACCTCCTTTTACAAAGGAGAAAACTGAAGCAAACAGGGTTAAATGACTTTCCCAGGGCCCTACAGCTAGTGTCACTCCAGATTTGAACTTGGGAAGATGAGTTTCCCTGACCCCAGGCCTGGGCACTCTCTAGCTTCCCTGACATGCGAATGATTTTCAGCTAACACAATGCTAGGGGCTGAGGGCAGAGTGGAAGCTATGGGTGTAGAGCCTAGCAGCATCCTTGCCCTCCTTCTTTTGTACCATCTCTCCTCTCTCCCCTTCATCCTTGGAAGAGAGAACCCTGTCAGGGCACTTGGCGTTTGTGAGTCCCGCCAGACTTTGGAAAAGGCTGGTTAGTGTTCAGGAGAATGGTACATGAATAGCACTGTCTAGAGAAAGGGCACCAGCAGAGAAACTGACCAGTGGAAACCGACATCACTGGCTGTTCAGGTGGAAAAAATGGTCCTACCCCTGCCTCCAGTTTATTGCTGTTTCCTCCCTTGGCCCTAGACCCTTTTCCCACCGCATCATCTCCAGATAAATTGAGCGACCTGAGACCAGACCTTTGGAAGGTCACAGAAAGTCTGAGCTGAAAGGGACCTCAATCCCCAGCCAGTGCCCTGACCTTGCTTTACAGATGAGCAATCTGAGGCCCTGCCTTGTGAAGCGAGTTGTCTCTGCTCCCCCAGTTAGTGGAGCAGAAGGACGCTAACCCAGAGCCCCTGCTCCTCACAGCCTGCCTGGCAGAGGGCAGATCAGGGTGAGCAATTGGGACTGGGGATTTGGCACAGGGAGCCGCTATGCCTGGGGAAGCCATGCGGGTAAGACCTGTCACAGACCCCTAATATCCCAGCATCCCCAGGAAGAATAGTGCCTGTAGCAGTTGGTCCTGATACAGGGGATTTATCAAGTTTCTTCTCAAAGGCCCTGCTTTCAAGCTGGGCCTTTCGTAGCTCACTTCTGCTGAAAATGATGGACCGAATGCTGCACCCTCAACCCGGCAGAGATTCTTCAAGGGGCTTTGGGCTCCACCTCCAGAAAAGCAGATGACAGCTCAGGGCCAGGCACATTACAGGTAGCTTTTATTTGAGGCATGAGGGCACGTTTGTCTATTCCAATTGGGTCCCCTCTCCATGTTAGTGGATTGGACACTGTTAGCTGACTCCTAGTTATACTCCAGTAGCTTATGGTGAAATGTTAAACAGGCCAAGCAGCTTCACTGTTGCACTCATGGGATATGAGAAAGGAAGAAACTTGGTTGCCTCTGGACCCAACTATCTAGCTGCTTTCCATTGGACTTGACACGATTTCTGCACACAGCATAGGGCAAGGCTAGGGAGGGGACAAAGATGACAGGGTCTGGGGCTGAGAACAAGGGAATATTGCACATTGCACATATTGCCCCCGTGTCCATTCCCCACCCATCTCCTACAACCACTGAGTCTTATCCATTCGTTGTCTAGGGTTTCCTGTGTCCCCCCCTGCCCTTCCCCCCATCCTCAGTGCAACCAATGTTAGGGACGGTGGAGGAAGGGACAGGGAGAAGGTCTAAGCCAGAGACACGGCCACTTGTTCAATGAAACTGGCCAGGTTAATATCCCTCTCAGACAGGCCTGCACACTCATGGGTACTCAGGGTGATGTGGACCTGAAAAAACAAAAGCAGAGAATGAAGGCTGATTGACTCTGGGCCAGAGTTACAGCATGCACAACCTTTCTGAGCACAAGAGATGTGTATGCGTCCAGAGTTCTTTGGGCCTCAACTAAACTCATTGTAAAAGGTGGTAGCCCACAACCCACCCCTGGGGCTCAGGAACATCTGCTACTTTGGGACTGGCGGCTGTTCTTAAGCCTGTAAAAAAAAATAGAACTAACAACTTCTTTGTGATATCTTCTCTCTGACTTTTAATGAACATCGTGCTGTTTTTGCCATTCTTCCCACTATGATGAACACCACTGAGGGCTCCTTAGATGCTGGGCACCCAGTACCACCACGGTTAGCATTGAGCCCACAGGGCAAGTGCCAGACAGAGACCCATACCTTTTCCCTAACGTGGCTGCTAATCATCTACGGGAAGATAACATCCAAACAAAGAATGGATGCAAATAGCTTATGTTGGAGACCTGGAAGGGGTGGGGGAGAGGAAGGAGCTGAGAAGTGAAAAATAGCAGCCAACTCTGATGGTGTTTGGCCTGTATGAAGACCTATCGCTGGGCTGAATTTCATTCCTATGGCTTACTCCCTAGGGTGATTTTGGGTCTCATTTTGTCAACCAATCAACCTTGAGGGAAATACATCTTGGGATGCTAGCTTTGGAGTCAAGTTCTCAGTCTGGGTTAATAAGTATTTAGCAGCTACTCTGTGCCAGGCATTGTGCAGGATGCTGGAAACACAAGAATGACACATACGAGTGGCGCTGTGCTGCGTGACTGATTATAGGTCAGTCGGCCACCTGATATATAGAAGACAAGTTGCTGATCTGAATTAGTGGAAGGCTTTTCCACACCTGAAGTTTCCTACATTCCTGTGAAATCATGCCTAGATTTTTTAAAATCTTGAGGACCTACTATGTGCCTAGCACTGGGAGATCAGTTTTTAAAGATGACAGAGCTGGGTTTTCAGAGTTCAGTCTAGTTAGGAAGAAAAGACACAGGAAGCAATACAAAGACAGTGACATCAAATTCTGAGTAAAATGGCCTGTGAGGGAGGGGAGAGTCCCTTGAGGAAGACCCTGAGTGCCAGGGCCCCAAGGTGCTCCAGGTTTGGGCTGGGGGTGCAGAGGGGGTAGGAAGAGCACGGCTCACCTTGTTGTACACGTTGAACCATTCAGGGTGATGATCCAGTTTTTCAGCCTGCAGGGCGACTCTGGTCATAAACCCAAAGGCCTAAGGGAGGAAGGAAGAGAGCCCAGCTAGCCTTGTCGCCATGGCATGGGAATGGATACAGAGCTGGTCAGATAAAGATTCCCTCCCCAGAGTCAGGGACTTGGGCTGGATAACCCAGGAGCATGTTAGCTTCCCTCTTATCTCCTGAAGAGGAAACATTCTCAAACCTGGCCACCTGAGGTGCAAACCCCAGGAAGACTAGGGTGAAGGGATGGCTAAAAACCCCAGTCTGGGTAGGACCCAGAGTACACCATCCCCCTCTGTGATGGCTGGTGCAGTGGATGGAGTGTTGGGCTTGGGGGCGGGAAGATGAATTGGAATCAGACTTCAGACATTTATGAGCTGTGTGACCCTGGGTGAGTCACAAGTGCTGCCTACCTCAGTTTCCCAGTCTGTTAAATGGAGATGATAATAATAGAACCTGCTTCACAAAGTTGTGAGGATGAGCTAAGTGTTTTGCAAACCACAAGGGGCTATCTAAATGTCAGCTGCTATTCTTATTAGAGGCTAGATGGCCCAGGATCCCTTGTTGGGGCAAGGCACAGCCGCCCTGTTTTCCCCCTATCAGCCTCGTGTGGGGAGCACCTTCCTCATCCAAGTGGATTAGCAAAGACCCCCGAGAGAGCCCTCCCACAAAGGGTCCAGATGAGAGGCGTGTGTTCCCGGAGCTGGGCAGCTCCTCGGGAGGAATTTGAGACGTCACCCTAGATGCCCTCTCTGACCAGACCCCTGCATCCATACCCGGTTGAAATCCTTGAAGTGGAACTGCTTGAAGATGGCATCTCGGCCCTCGAGTTCATTCCAGCCCACGGCCCGAAGGTTGGGGAGCAGCTGGTCTCTCTCCTCAGCGCTCAGCCTATGGACTTTTCCTGCCTGAGAGAAAAAAACCAACAACCAGGCACCATGATCCCTAGTATAGATGTTGGTGTGGTGTGGTGTGGTGTGGTGGATAGAGAGCCTGTATCAAAGACAGCCCTGCCTTAGGGAGCTTACATGCTAAGAGTGGAAGATAATGCTTAACGGGGAGCTGGGAAGTGATGGGGAGCTCACTACCTCACTCCCCTTCTACTTTGAGACTGCCCTGATCTTTTTTTTTTTTTTTTTACATTGAGCTGACATTGGCTCTCCACATTAGGCTTCTTCCTATTGCTGTCCTTCAGCCTTCGGAGGTCTACCCGGCAGTCTTTCATACAGTTTGGAGCCGGTTGTCATGTCACCTTTAACCAGATCCTCTTGTAGCATGACTTGAGGTCTCTTCAGCATCTGGGTCCCCGTTTTTTTCTACCTCCAGGCCTGCCTCAGTTTCCTTCTCAGGACAGTAGTAAAAATCCTAGCTAAATCAGAACTCCTACTGCAATGTACCCTTCACACACTCCAAAAATGAAAGGGCTCTTCTTCTAAGAAGCCAGGGGGAAGCAAGACACAAATGAGAGACAGCACAAATGCTCAGAGAAGGAGGGAGCTCTGGATAGTTCACCGTGGCAGGGATCTGCCCTGCTCCACTTCATTCTTTCCCCCATTTCCTAGAACAATAGGCTGATGAGAATCTTGGGGCCCATTTAGTTTGCTCCCTCATTACAGATAGGGAAACTGAGGCCTGGAGAAAGCAAGTGAGGACAGTGCCTTACTTGTGATCACACACAGCCTTCCTCTCCCACTAATCAGTTAGTCAGAATAGTTCAATAGATGGCTCTTATATCACAGGATCATAGGTTTAGACCTTAGAGGTCAATTTTCACCTCCCCTATTTTAAGATGAGGAAACTGAGGCTCACAGAGGTTAAGAGACTTGTCTAAAACAAGCTAGAAGTAGTTAGGTAAGCCAGGGGAAAAAGCCCTGGGCCTAGAGTCAGTAAGACCTGAGTTCAAATCCAATCTCCAGTTGTGTGACCATGGGAAAGTCAATTCACCGCTGCCTCAGTTTCCCTCAACTGTAAAATGGGGATTATAACAGCACCTACCCTGGGCACGTCACTTAACCCTGTTTGTCTTAGTTTCCTCATCTGTAAAATGAGCTGGAGAGGGAAATGGCAAACCACTCCAGTGTCTTTTTTTTTTTTTTTTACTCCTATATCTTTTCAAAGAAAACCTCAAATGGGATCATGGAGAATCAGACAAGACTGAATGACAAAGTGAGTATCAGAGCCAGTTACTCTGTCTCCAAGCCTACTGTTATTTTCAGGCATGTGGACTCCCAGTTACTGGCACCATGTGGGCGTCAAAGAAAGAATATGAGGCTGCCCCATCCTTCAAGGAGCTTATAATGCGATTGGACACAGGAAGGAGAAGATCAATGAGTACACTAATGAAGTATAGTGTTAAGTGGGGTAAAAACCCCTCATACCTAGATGTATCCTATATACGGGGTGGGGGGAGGTAGGGAGGGGGAGTTCTTCAGGAAGAGGAGGGATCAGTGATGGCTGATGTTATCAGGGAAGACTTCCTCAGGGAGATGGGGCTTGAGATGAACCTTGCAGGATTCGAATAGACGGGGAAGGCATAGCATCTCCACTAGACTGTAAACATTATCACAACAGGGATTGTGCCTCACCAGTCTCTGTTTCTCCTACAGTGTCTTGCACATAGCTGGTGATCAGTAAATGTTTGTTGAATTGAATTATCCTTCTCTCCCCTCCCCTCCCCTCCTCCTTTTCTTATTGGATGGCTGCTGAGATGGTGGAACACCATGGTGGGAGGAAAGATGCAGAGTAAACACAGATCTAGAAAATGTCACCCCTGCCCTTTCAGGCTGCCTGATAAGCTCCATCCAAGTATCTTGGCAACCAGACGTCAGGCTGAGCCTTAATATCTGCTGTCTGGTCTTTTAGCAGCTGGAGGGTAAGGATGGGAGTGGGGGTTGGGGAGGCAGGGCTCAGGGTTGGCCCTGGAAGGGGTGTGATCTCTCCTCTTCAGAAAGGTTCACTCTACCTCTTCTGTCTCACCCCCACCAGATGTCCAGATTCACTAGCCTCCCGACACAAACACCTTTCTGACCTCCAGGTCAAAGTATAGAGAAGTGACGACATTTGCAAAGAGAATTAGGGAGATTCACCTTAGTCCAGCATCCTGAGCTGTTAAAGGCTGGAAGGAAAAATGACTCCCCTCCCCTCCACCAGCCAGCCACCTGTTTGATTCCCCCTCCCCAAGTCCTCCCAATTAGACATAGACTTTCATCGGGTAGGGATGACCCTCTCTCTCCCTGTCTAGCCCTGTTTCTTCTCCCCTCCCATTTCAAGGCTTTGCTAGCTTATCTCTAAGGTTCATATCAGTTCTAACATTCTGATTAAACCTTTTGGCTCAAACTTGAGCCAGCAAATGCCCGTTTGCAGCACTGGCCCCCTCTGCAGGTATAGAACTCTCTCTGGCTTCCTAAGTCCATTCCTGTCCCCCCACCCCCTATTTTACCCCACCAGTCACAGCATGGATGAGGGTGAGACTGATCCCAGTGTGGGAACACTATCCCCCATCAATCTGCTTCACTACAAACCCATCCAGGCAAACATTACCCAGCTGCCCCTTCTGCATCAAGGGCTGCACCTTCTCACCAGGTTTACAGAAATACTGACCCTTTGTCCCTCAGAAACCCATGCTTTTGGGAGGCCAATGTCTGCTGCTTTCCTCCATCTCCCCAAATACATCCTTTGGGATCACACATTTAGAGGGGGAAGGGACCTTGTGTTAGTCTGATCCCTCCCATTTTATAGATGAGGAAACTAAGACCCTGGAAGAGGTTGAGATACTTAAGGTTATAAGTAGTGGAGTCTGGATTTGAACCCAGGACCTCTTCCTTTTTCATTCTTATTCTGGGTTGTCAGCATCACTCCGCTCCTTAGGGTCATTTAAGAAGTCCCTTCCCTATCGTTCTGTCTGTCATATGGGACAATTCTGTGGTCACTAGGATGTGGATTTAGAGCGGGAAAGGGTCTCAGAGGTCACTTTGTTGGCATGGTTTGCCATCATTCCCCTTTGACCGCCACGTGAGGGAGGAGAGAGGCTTCAGTCTCGGCTCTCTCCACCTCCCAGCTGGCCTAGTGAGGGTCCCTGGCCCCTCAAAGCAGTTGTTCTCTGCCAGGCTCCAGGTGGAGAGACATTCCCAGCCTCTCCCCCTCCCCCTTCCCCTTCCCAGGAGCTGTCTGCAGGCAGGGAGCGAGCTGTTGATTAACCGAGGGACCAGGCTGTTCTGCCTTCTCTCCCAGCCCTCAGTGTCTCTGCCCTGGGCACACTTGAGTCTCTTGTCTCAGTCAATCCTGTGGCTCGGGCAGCCCCTTCACCAATGCCCCCCCCCCCCCCCGCCAGCCCTGCCCAGCAGGAGGCCTGCTTACCATGTCAGGAGTGGGTGTACCAGAGATTCCCCAGGAGGACTAAGGCTGAGACAGGAGGGAGTCTCAAGCAGCTTGAGGCCAAAGCTCCCGGCTGCTCAGCTAGGAGAGGGCGGAGCAAAGGGCTTAACCCCACCCCCTGCCAACAGCTGTCTGGCTCCTCTCCTGCCCTAGCCAGCCAGGGCCAGCTCTGAGGGGAGGGGAGGGACCTTGGGGTGGGGACTAGGCCTGGCCAGAGAAGGGGGCGAGGCTTTCCAGGGCTTCCAGCTTCAAACCTTGACTCTTTCCAGTTGAAAAGTCTTGGGTGTAAACATGGGCTCCCCCATCTCTATCCTTCTTTTATCCCTCCTGCAGGGACCCACCCTGGTTTCTAAGCAGGATGATGGTCTCTGAGGTTCCTTCTCTCTGGCCCTCCCCGGGCCCCTCCTTTCCTGATCAAAGCTTCCAGAAAAGCCCTTTTTCTACCTGAGCATGAGGGAAGAAAAAGAGAGCCAGGCCAGGAAATCAGAGCAGGGTTGTTCCCCTCTCCTGGGTTAATGTTTAACAGAGGAGGGCTCTCTCCTAGTAGAGGCTCAGTCTGTATTTACAACCCCTACTCTTGCCCAGAGATAGTGAATCACACAACCCTAGAGCTGGGAGGGGCCTCAAATCATTTCAACCAACTCTGTCCTTATATAGATGATAAAACTGTATTTCAGAGAGGGAAGGGGGCTTGTCCAAAGTCACACAGCAAACTAGCCTGGTTCTTGTTTTTTTTGTTTTGTTTTGTTTTTGTGGGGCAATGAGGGTTAAATGACTTGCCCAGGGCCACACAGCTAGTAAGTGTTGTGTCTGAGGTCGGATTTGAACTCAGTTCCTCCTGAATTCAGGGCCTGTGCTTTATCCATTTCATCACCTAGTTGCCCCCTAGCCTGGTTCTTTATTACTAAAAACCTAGGTCCCCTGACTTTCTGCTCATTCTAGGACAGCATGGGACACACAGGACACTTCTCTCTGGATTTCAATCCCATGCCAGATACTTAACACCTGTGTGACTTTGGACAAGTCACTTAAGCTCTGTGAACTTCAGTTCCCTCATCTGTAAAACAAAATAATCCTACTTCTCCCTCCACCTCATGGGATGTTGTGAGGAAAGTGTCACAGCTTTGTGAAACACGAGTGTTTACCTCTTCTATTTTCCTCGTAGGACTGTGAGGATCAAAGGAGCCCCGGGCACTCGGACGTGTTCTGTCAACTGTGACATGCTTTGCAAATATCAGCTACTTAAAATTTCTCCTCCATTGATCCATGACTGGAGCTAAGCCTGTTGGGAGTGTGGGGGTATGCATGGTGCTATCAGACTCCGGAGGCCCAACTGAATTGGAATCGGAACCCTGAACCACAGAATCTCGGAGCCACAAGGGTCCCCAGAGGCCACTTCATGGAACCCACACTCAACAGGGATCCCCATTGTAAAATGGTCCTTTAGCCCCCCTGGTTGAAAATTTTCAGTGAAGGGGAGTGGTTATGACACCTCTTCCACCATGGACAGCTCTCATCCTCTTCCTGGTCAACACTTAACTATCCTCTTTCCTTTTTCCACTTGTTGCTCTTGGGGCTGCCCTGGGGACCCAAGACCCCTCCTCCACATGACAGCCCTGCAAATACTTGAAGACAGCTGTCATGCTTCATCCTCTCTTCAACTCCATTCCAGAAGAAAGAGCCCCATTTTCTTCAATGGATGCTCACATGGAATGATCTTGAGTTCCTTCCTCCTTATGGTGATAATGAGTAAGAATCATAGCTGGCATTTATATGATACTTCAGGGTTTTCAAAGTGCTTTACAAATATCATTTCATTTGATTCTCACAACTACCCTGAGAAATAGGGGCTATTATTATCCCTATCTACAGCTAAGAAAGTAAATGACTTGCCCAGGACCATACAGCAGGTAAGTAAATGAAGTTGGATTTGAACCCAGGTCTTTGCTTTGTTTTTTGTTTGCAGGGCAATGAGGGTTAAATGACTTGCCCAGGGTCACACAGCTAGTAAATGTCAAGTGTCTGAGGCTGGATTTGAACTCAGGTCCTCCTGAATCCAGGGCTGGTGCTTTATCCCTGCGCCACCTAGCTGCCCCCTGAATTCAGGCCTTTCTGACTCCAGATCCAGCACTCTATCCATGGTGGTACCTAGCTGCTAGGATTATCACCCTTGTGCCTAGGAACCTGAGCCCTAGGGACTGACCTTCTACCTTTGCCTGCAATAGTGTAACCAGGAGGACTCATCAATAGCTTACAGGGCACCACAGAGAGCCAAGGCACAGAGTTTCCCAGGGCCAGGAGCTGGGACTAAGGGTAAGCAAAGTAGTCAGCTGTCTGGGGTATAGTACTGGGATGGGGTTGGGGAAGAATAAAGAGCATATTTTCATGTGACTTTTGAAAAATGGTGCATATTTTGGTCACCAGAGAATCCTGCCATCCATTGACTTCCTAGACCTTTATTTGATGAGATATTACTGAAGTGTTCCAGAGAAGGTTTAAAACCCTCGGGGCCAATAATACTGTTTTAGAGCTGAAGGGGACCTTATAGGTCAACTATAGCCCAATTCCCCTCATTTTAAAGATGAGTAAACTGAGGCTAGAGAAGTGAAATGACAAGTCCAGGGTCACATGGGCAGAAACTAGCAAAGCTGGGATTCAGTCCTGGCTCCCCTGACTTTACACTCACTGCTCCTCCTACTGCCCCACATTGCCTCTCATCTCACTTTTAAGTCTCCGTAATTTGTCATTTGTTAATCCATTCTCCATCAGCTAATGAAATGAAACTCTCCCAAATAGGTTTAAGTACTGAGTTTAACCTACTTCCCAAGGCTTTTGATTTTTTTCCAATTGGCCTTTTTCCCTGAATGGGAATAGGCTGTTAAAACTGTTGTCCTTGGACCATTTGGGGTCTCTGCCCTTCTTCAAAATTCACCTCATTCAATAAGTCTAAGTAGACTGACCTAGCTTGTCTGGGATCACTCCTTTTTCTGCTTTTCCTCTCTAGACTGGATTTCTCTACTTTTATCCTGTTTAGTAGGTCCCTGAGTTCAAATCCAGCCGGTGACACATGCTGGCTGTGTAACCAGGAGCAATCTCTCTGAGCTTCATCTGTAAAATGGACATTCTCTCCATCTCTGTCTCTCTTTGTCTCTATCTTCTATCTATCTATCTATCTATCTATCTATCTATCTATCTATCTATCTATCTATCTATCTATCTATCCATCCCTCTATCTAACTTGACTGAGTTATTATGAAGGATCCAATGAGATAATTTATAAAATTATAAATTGTAAAACTTGAGGTATGTCAACATATTAGTGTTGTTGTTGCTGCTGCTGCTGTTGATGCCAGATGGGGAAGATGTGACTAAATAATAATTTATATGAAAAAGAACTTAGAGTTTTAGTGTACTACAAATTCAATTAGAACCAAAAGTATGACAGAGCAGTCAGAAAAGTTTCATTCCTTTTTTCTGAGTCAGACACAGGATAAATGACTTGCCCAGGGTCACACAGCTAGTACGTGTCTGAGATGATATTTGAACTCAGGTCTTTTTGACTGCAGGACCAGTACTCTGTACACTGTGGTGCCACCTAGCTGGGCTCAGAGACAATGCGAGTTTATGTGGGGTGGAGGAGGGAGTGGAGCTGATTCAAGAATATTTGAAATAAAAATGGACTTCCCAGGTGAACAGGTTCAACCTCCCACCCAGTGGGTATGATGTAGGTGGTCTTGATTCTTATGGAGCATTCATGGAAGCATGGTGTCTGGAGCTAGGTTGGTCAGAGGGCTGCTCTCCTCTGTTCTGGCCGGACCACCTTCTGGTGGAAGCATTTTGGGAAGGACACGGACAAGCTGGAGCTTGCCCACAGGATCATGACCTCCTGAGAGAGCAAAGAAGGTAGAAAACATTTCAGGGGGAGACCAGCTGAAGGGCCCTGGGGTTCTTTCTCTATTGGAGAAAAGAAGACTCAGGGAAGACATGAAAACCCTATTCAGATAATTTGAAATGTGTATGTGTACATATGTGTGAGATTGTGTGTGAGTGTGTGTACATAGATCTGTGAGAGTGTGTGAGTATCAGCTGCAATAGACTTAGCTCTTCTTAACAATACAATGATCCAAGACAATGCGAAAAGATTCATGGTGGAAAATGCTCTCCACATCCAGAAAAAGAACTATGGAGTCTCAATGCAAATTGAAGCAGACTATTTTCACTTTTGTTATTGTTTATTCTTTCTTCTGTTTTTTCCTTTTGTTCTGATTCTTGCAACATGATTAATGTGGACATATGTTTAACATGACTGTAATGTATAATCTATATCAGATTGATTGCTGGTTTCAGGAAGGGAGGGTGGGAGAAAAATTGGAACTCAAAGAGATATCTTTACATGTAATTGGAAAAATGTTTTTAAAAAAGAAGATAGTGTGTGTGTATGTATGCATGTGCATGTATATGTATATATATACACGTGTGTGTGTGTGTGTGTGTGTGTGTGATATAGAAGGGAAGTCAGATTTGTTCTGTGTAGCACCAGAAGACAGAATGAGGAGCAGTGGGCGGAAGTTACAATTGGGCAGATTTTGGCTCAGTAACTGGAAAGCCTTTCCAATACTGAGTCCTGGAGAATAGCAAAGTGAAAATGGAACAGGATTTTGGAGGTCAAGCACTCAGTCCCTTCTTGAATAGCTCTGTGGTTGGAATCCCAATTTGACTGCTCTCTCTACATGTGTGACCCTGGGCAAATCACCGGGTCTGGGTTTCCTTATCAGTAAAATGAAGAGGCTGGGCTAGATGAACTTTAAGGTCCCTTTCAGGTTTTAGAAAAGCTATATGATGCCTAAAATGGTTCCTGAGGACCTTTCCAACTTTAAATTCTATGAATAATTTACTGCCAGGACAGGTACTGGGCTCTCTGAAAGTGCTCAAAAATGGCAAAATATCTATGATGAAGCAGAGAAGATTCTTGTACTGGGTGGGAAGTTGGAATAGTTGACCTTATGGTCTTTTTTAACTTCAAAATTCTAGTTACTTTTTTTTTTTTGGTCGGGGCAATGAGGATTTAATGACTTGACCAGGGTCACATAGCTAGTAAGTGTCAAGTGTCTGAGGTTCTCCTGAATCCAGGGCTGGTGGTTTATCCACTGCGCCACCTAGCTGCCCTCAAATTCTAATTATCTTGAGAACTGTTCAGTTCCCCCTACATTCTATATAACCCTGCATCATTTTCCTCAAGTAGGTAGCCCTAGGTATAGAGTGCTGGAACTCAGTCAGGAAGACAGGTTCAAATAGTGTCTCATATGGGGAGAATAATAGCACATACATTTGGGATTATTGTGAGGATCAAAGGAAGTAATAATATTTGTAAAGCACTGAACAGTGCTTTGTACACACTAGGTGGCTAATGAATGCTTGTTTCCTTTCTTCCAGTTAAAGAGGAAGATCCTTTATTCTCTCCCTGTTCTTCCCTGTCATGTGCCTAGTTCAGTGGTCTAAATGGGGACTGCTGAATCAATGGTGTTGACTAATGGAACACGTGGGAATCAAACGGACATTTCTTAACAAAGCACCCAAAGGTTTACTAGGCTTACTGCCCTGCAACTTTTATCTTTCACCACAAGGGGGCACAGCTGGCCAAGGAAATTTAAGAAGGATTCCCTTCAGAAAGACTAGATCTTAGTCACCAGGGGCCAGAGAAAAGACAATCAACATCTGGGGAGACCCCCATTTTCTTCTCTCTAGCCCGCAGTCCAGTCTTGGTCACTGAAGGCTAATGGGTTTGTTTCACTAGGACTCTTTGCTCCATAAGATATAGAGCTGGAAAGGACCTGAAAAGTCATCTAACCTCATCCTCTCATTTTATAGGTGGGGAAACTGAGGCAGGGGTTAAGTGCATCACCCAGAGTGCATCAGTCTAGGAGCTGGGATTCAAACTCAGCTTCTCTGATTACAGATGCAGTGATTTCTCCGACCTTGTCTTCCCTAGACTTTACCTCCCATCTAAACTGTCTGTCTTAGATTTGAGTCTTGGCTCATTGTATTACACTGGACAAGACTTCTCCGGGCCTCATTTTCACCATTTATAAACAAGAGAGAGTTGGGATAGATGAGTGCTAAACGGGTTAGATGAGCTTTCTCGTCTCCTTCCAATAGAGAGCTTTGGGCCTTGGGTCAGGAAGAACTCTGAGTTCTAATCCTGGCTTAACTGCTTTCTAGCTGCATGACCTTGGGCAAATCACTTAACTGCTGTTTGCCTCAGTTTCTTCATCTACAAAATGGGAACAATAATAGCACTTACCTCGCAGGGTTGTTTTGAAGATGAAATGAGATGATAATAATTATAAAGCACTTAGCACAGTACTTGGTACATAATAAATGCAATCATTATTATTATTATCATATTTATATTATATTATTAATCATTATTATTATTATTATATTTACCTTACCTCTTTAGGAAAGTCATAAATTTAGAGCTGTAAGGTACCTTAGAGGAAATCTTCATTTTTTTTTAGATGAAGCAACTGAAGCTTTTAGGGGTTAAATGACTTGCCCAGGGTCACATAACTAGTAAGTGTCTGAGGCAGAATTTGAACCCAGGTCTTTCTGACTCCAACCTCATTGCCTTATGAGTGCATTCCAGGGGAAGGGGAAAGTGTGAGCAGAGATACAAATGCCAGAAAGAGCCAGCATGGCAAGTAGACCAGGTTGGCTGGAGTGTTACAGTGTATGAAAGGGCATAGTGGGAGGCAAGTCTGAAAGATAGGTTGGGACAAGGGGATGGAGGGCTTTGAAGGTCAGGTTAAGGAGTTTGGATGTGATTCTGTAGGTGCTGATGACTTTGGAGAGAGATATCTCTATGACATGACCTTATCAGAGATATGACCTTATAATTATGAATCTCGAGATTATGGGTGGACATCCCTCTTCTTGAGGTCTGGGATCCTCTCGCTTGTGTATTCCTTTCTCTAGTAGCTGCATACTAGAGGCATTTAATACATGTGTTTTGGTTGATGATGGGGAGTAGTGTGCAGGACAGATCAGAGAGAGGGAGAGACTAGAGTCAGAGAGGCCAGTTAGGAAGCTTTTCTGTTGGTGGAGGTGGAAGTGATGGGGGCCTGGACTAGGGGGGTGGCAGGGGCCGTGGGAATGGGAATGAAAGTAGATAAGAAGTTTGAAGTGAGATTGCAAAGGTAGAGTGATGGCCTGGTGAGTGATTGATGTGGAGGGTGATGGAGAAGGAGGACTCCCAGATAAAAGATATGATAGCACTAACAGAGGCAGGGGAGTTGAGAGGAGGAACAGGTTTGGGGAGGAAATGACTAGTTCATTTTGGGAGAGCCTGAAGTGGAGAGATGTCGAAGGTAGTTGGAGATGGACACTCAGGGAAGAGGTTGGGGCTGGAGATACAAATTTGGGAGCCATCCAAGTGGAGGCAGAAGCCATGGGAGAGGAAGAAATCAAAGAAGAGAATTCAGGAATTTCAGATTTGGAAGGGACTTCAGGGATTGGCCAATCTAACTAGTACCCGAAAAAGAACTCTTGACCAACTTCCTGACAAGTGGGTGGCCAGCCCTTTTGTGAAGAGCTCTCTTGAGAGGGAACCCACCACCTCTCAAGGGAGCCTGTTCTACTTTTTTGGTAGTTCTAATTATGAGGAAATTTTTCCTTGCCTCAAGCCTAAACCTGCTTCTTGGAACTTCTAACCATTGCTTCTAACTTTGGGCTGTGGGGCAGAGCAGAACAAGTTCATTGTTTGGTGTGACATCCCTTCAAGTGCTTTTTCCCTCACTAAGGCTCCTTTCTAGGTTAAACATTCTCAGTGTTGTCCATCAGTCTTGCTGTGGTTCAAGTTTAAGGTCTCTTAACATGATGGGTAGAATGAAGAGTATTTGTGTTCTAACCCTCTTTTTGCTGCCTCTGTGAGTCTCGGGAAGTCATTTTACTTTTGTGATCTCAGTTTTGGACCTTTGTTCAGTCATTTTTCAGCAGTGTCTGACTCTTTGTGACCCCATTTGGGGTTTTCTTGGCAAAGATACTGGAGTGGTTTGCCATTTCCTTCTCCAGCTCATTTTACAGATGGGAAAACTGAAGCCAACAGGGTTAAATGACTTGCCCAGGGTCACACAGCTGGTAAGTGTCTGAGGCCAGATTTGAACTTGGGAGGATGACATCTCTAAATCTATGTTCTATGGCTCTTGTCACTGCTGGCTTATTAATGTTCTTTCTTAAATGTGGTGCCTGGAATTAAATATACTATTTCAGAAGTGGTCTGCCCAAAGCAGAATAGACCAGGGCTGTCACCTCCTTAGTCTTTGGTGCCTCTCAGTGTGGCCCAACATTGAATTAGCCTCTTTGGTTGGTCTAATGTTCTACCTTGTTAATATAAGAACAATAGCAACAATGACAGCTAAGATTTGTACAGTGCTTTCTATGTGTCAGGCGATGTGCTAATCCCTTTACAAATATGATCTCATCTGACCCTTACAACATCTCTGGGAGGTAAGTGCTATTATCCCCATTTTACAGATGAGAAAACTGAGGTGAAGTGATTTTTCCCAGGGTCACTCAGCTGGTGTCTGATCCTGGATTTAAACTCAGGTCTTCCTGACTCCACACCCTGTGTTTTATCCACTCCCTAGCACCCTCATCAAAAGATCCTTTGGCATTCTGACTCAGTCACACAGCATGTTAGCTATCCCTCTCAGTCTTGTGTCATCTGTAAATTTGATGAGTATGTCATCTGTGTCTTTATCCAAGTTGTTGATGAAATGTGTTGAACAGTGTAGGACCAAGGACAGATACCTGAGGCTGGGCATCCTCTTTCTGGCTCTGCCTATTCATTGTTTTTGAATCTGCCTGATTGTACTGTTGCTTGGCCCCAATCAATCAATCAATCAATCAATCAATCAATCAGTATTTATTAAGCACTTACTCTGTGACAGACACTATACTAAGTGCTAGGGATACAAAGGCAAAAGCAAAACAATAACTACCTTCAAGAAGCTTACATTCTTGTTCCATAGCTGTATAATCTTTTATTTTAAGGTTTTAAGAAAATGTATTCTGAACTTAACTGATATCAAATAAAAGCAGAATTTCTACATACAAAGTAGCACAAAAGAGGATTGCATATGAAACTGCAAATCTCTGTTACATATAGCTTGATTTCCTTTTAAAGTATATAATAAATTTTAATTGTAACTTTCATAGATGTTCTGCATGTGTTTCCTTCTGTTCTGTGTATTTGAAAAATGTTTCATAATCCTCTTTTTTGCTACTCTATCCCTAATCTCTCTCCATCCAACCTTCCTCCCATATTGGAAAAAGGAAAAAAATTCTTGCAACAAATATGTTTATTCAAGCAAAACATTTTTTTACATTGGCCATATCAAAAAAATCTCTGTCTCATTCTGCATCTTGATTCCATCATCCCAGGATTTAGTCATCTTTGGTCATTTGGATCATGCTCAGTCATTGAATTGATCACATTTCTTAAGTCTTTTTTTTGTCTTTACAATGTTGTGGTTATTATATAACTTATATTCTTTCTGCTTACTTCACTTTACATCAGAAATCTCGCAGGTTTCTCTGGAACCTTTCCTTTCATAATTTCTTATGGCACAATGACCTCTCATTACATTAATATAGTATATTTTGCTCAAGCATCCCCTCCCCACTTAGTTTCTAGGGGTTTTTTCCACTACAAAAGAGCTGCTATAAATACTTTTGTATATTTGCCTCTTTTCTCTGTCTCTGTCTCTGTCTCTGTTAGTGACAGTCTCTATCTGTCTCCTTGTCCATCTCTGTTTCTCTGTCTGTCTCTCTCTTGGTCTCTCCCTGTCTCTCTATCTCTGTCTGTCTCTGTTTCTGTCTCTGTCGCGCTCTCTCTCCTCCTCTCACTCTGGTTCTCTTTGGAGTATAGGCTTAGTAGAGATATCATTTGGTCAAAGGAGATGAACAATTTGGTGACCTTTTGGGAAAAGTAGTTTGTGTTCTAACAATGGAGACAAGTACATATATAGCTACTTATAAGACACATATGAAATGCACCATGTTCACAAGAACAGTACAAAAGACTTGTCAAATGTTTGGCTAAAATCTAGATGTGCTATATCTGGAGCATTCCTCTGCTCTACCAGACTTTTAACCCTGTCAAAAAAGACCATATGGCTAAATTGGCATGACTGTGCCTTGATGAAGTCAAACCATCTCTTTGGGATCACTGCTTTCTTTTCTAGATATACTCTCTTCATCCCTATAACCATAAACATCTTCTTGTATTTTGCCAGGAGCTGAAGTGTCTCTCATGCACGAGCCTATATTTGTAGATTTTATTCTCTTACCTTTCTTTAAAGTCAGGACAACATTTGCCCTCCTCTAGGTGGGTAACATCCACCACCCCCTTCTCTACAGGTGCCAGTGGATTGGCAATCACATCTGCCCACTTCAGTATCAGAGGATAGAGTCTGTCTGAGTCTGGTGACTTGAACTCATCAAGGGTAGATCAGGGTTCTCTTAATTTCTCCTTGTTTCTACTGGGAATCAGCTCTTTATTCGCCATGCTCATTCTGTCCTTTCTAATCCAATCCTTACAAGAGGAAAGTAATGCCAACTAAGAGTTAAGCAGTTCAGTCTCTCTGGCTTCCTTTAAGACAGCTCCAAGGAAGACTTTCTGGTCTCCCCAGCTGCTAGTGATTCCTCTTTCTCATTACCTCATCTCCTCTGTATATATCTCATATATGCCTAGTAATTTACATGTTGTCTCCCCAATTACTATGTGAGTTCCATGAGGAACACATAGATTAAAAAAAAAAAAACTTTGCATCTACAGTGTTTAGCACAATGCTTGGCACAAGGTAAGTACTGAATTTTAAATGCCTGCTGACAGATCAGCTGACTCTTATGTGCTATCATCACCCCTGTCTACCCCCAAAAGCAGTCCTCTCCCTTACTTTATCCTTCTTTTCTCCTCAGTCAATCACTCACTCAATCAGGATTTATTAAGAATCTACCATGTTCACGGCAGCTAGGTGGTGCAATGGATAAAGCACCAGCCCTGGATTCAGGAGAACCTGAGTTCAAATCCAGCCTCAGACACTTGACACTTACTAGCTGTGTGACCCTGGTTAAGTCCCTTAACCCTAATTGCCCTGCGAAAGAAAGAAAGAAGGAAAGATGGAAGAAAGGAAGAAAGAAAGGCACTGGGCTAGGTGTTGGGAATACAGAGCCCCAAATGCAATGGTGTCTGCTGTTAAGAAGCTTATATTCTGAGACATGTCCTCATATATAAGGACACATGAAATCAGTTTAGATACTTTTACTGAGCCGGGTCTGTCCCAGAGTGGTGAGGAGGGTGAGGCACCAGTGAAGGGACACAGGGATCATGAATGTGTTTCCTCCTTTGCTGCAGCTTGGGCACCTCCTGGAGAAGGAACAGTACCAGGCACTGCTTGAGATCTCATGGAGAGCCCAATGGCTGGAGAAGCTGTGGGACCAAGCAGGCAAAAGTGTCAGATATCTCACTCTTTTCAAGCCAACCCATGCCATCACCTTCCTCCTCTTGCTAATTAATCACCACTTCTCCTGACTATTAAATAATTGTCATTAGTTCCCAGGATCCCTGGGCTCCCCAGGTCCATCTTCATTAGCAGACTCTGGCATTGGGCAGAGCTGGTGGAAGGGGTCTGGCTCCCTCCAACCTGGACCCTGTTCTGAGCTGGGTGGGGAGCTTGTCTATCCGAGCTCTTCCCCCCCCCCCCAGGACTTTGATGAGACCTTGGAGACAAATGCCTTGTGAAGCAGATGCCTAATGGCCCTCATCTAAGGCCCAACAGAAGAGCCCAGGAGATCAATATTTATCGATGTCAGAAGCCAGTTCCTACACACTGCAAACACTCTCAGAACAGGGAGGACCCCTCCTCTGTAAGCCACTCAGAACCAAATGATCTTAGAGAGCTGGAACATTAGAGGGTGCTGAGTCCAAGCTCCTTAATTGACATATGGAGAAACCGAGTCACAGAGAGGGGAAGCGATGCCCTTCTGAGATGAGAACTCAGGTTTCCTGACTCCGGGGGCAGTGCTCTTTCCACCTCACCACACTGACCTCATCTACATAGACCAAGGCTGGTCCTAGGAAAAGGGATCTTGACTTTTGGTTCTTCTCCCTGATTCCCTTTCTTTGTATCACCAGGGCTCAGTGCAGCGCTTGGTATGTAGCAAGAGCTTAATAAATGTTCGTTGATGATACTGATGCTGATGCTTACTCTTAAATCTGGGAGAAGTTGTCTGGGCTGGTGGAAAGAAATTTGGAATCAGAGGAACTAGAATCCAGGCTGGGTTTTGTTTTTGTTTTTATTTTTACTACTGACACAGTGGATAGAACACTGTGGAGTCAGGAAGACCCCAGTTCAAATCCTGCCTCAGACTTTCACTAGCTGTGTGACCCTGAGCAAGTCACTAAAACCTCTGTCTGCCTCAGTTTCCTCATCTGGGCTTTTCCACCATCCTCCCGCTTTTCAGCTTCTTTTTATATATTTTCTTGCTCCATTAGAATATAAACTCCATGAGGGCAGGGACAGGCTTTCTTTCTGCTTTCCTAAAACCTTAACATGGTGCCTGGCACATAATAAATGCTCAATAAATTCTCGTTGACCATTGACTCTAAAATGGATCTAATAATAGCGTCTACCTCCCAGGGTTGTTGTGAAGATCAAATGAGATAAAATATATCGGGGGCAGCTAGGTGGTGCAGTGGATTAAAGCACTGGCCCTGGCTTCAGGAGGACCTGAGTTCAAATCCAGCCTCAGACACTTGACACTTACTAGCATTGTGACCCTGGGCAAGTCACTTAACCCTTATTGCCCTGACAAAACACCCCCAAGGTCCCCTTTTCCCCCCAAAAAACCCATGTCAAACCTTCAAGTTATAGGGGGTAGGGATGGGTCGGGGAGAGATCAGGTGAGTTGGGTGAGAGTCTAGATGGGAGCCTTACTGTGTGACTTTGGGTAAATCATTTCCCCTCCTCTCAATTTCCACATCTAAAAAAACTGAGGGACTTGGAATCAATCCTTAAGACCCCTTCTGGATTCAGGAAAAGTGGGGTGTCTCTGAGACTGACTTGTGATCTCAGTCCTTTACTCTCTAACTCCCCAAATGAATTAAGTTTTCTGTGTCTGGAGTCTTTTCTTTTGCCAGTATATCACTTCCCACCCAGCAGAGAGCCTGCCCAGGCCTCCCAGGGAATCTTCATCACTGAAGGACTTCAAGGCCCCTGGAATCAAGGCTCTGCAAAAGCATTATGAACAGCATCCAATATTAATAATACTCCCCACTCCTAACAAAAATAATAACATCCCTTGCCTGGGCACTGAATCCAGCCCCGTCAGCAGGGCTGCTGATGCTAGCTGGTCACACTCCCAGGCTCCCGCTGCTAATGACGCTAAGCATTTATGGGGGACTTTGCCTATGCAGAGACGCTACTAATTAGTTCATTAGAGAGGCTTGCTTGGGGGGAGGAAACCCAGGCTCATTTGGGGTTCTTTGGAAACCAGGCAGCAGAGGCCCAGAGAAGGGCCAAAGCCCCACAAGGCCACACAGCAGATTCAGGGTGGAGCTCGGCTGGGAACAGAATGTTCTCCTGCTTCTCAGCTCAGCGGAGCCGGCTGCTTGGCTCTGGGTGATCTCCAGCCGTCAATCTCCCGAATGGGCCTGTGGCAGGGGTGGCCCTCCCAGGATGCCGCACAATGAGGCTGAGGGTGTGAGAGCTCAGGACCAGGCTGAGCAAAGAGACTGTGCTCTTGGGGGCCGGGCAGTATGTAGAAAAGACCCTGGATTTGGAGTTCTCGCCTTCTGAAAGTGGCTCAGTCTCTTCCTCCTTGTGTCAATGGTTGTTAAACTGAACTGAAGCAAATCCTGGGCAAGTCGCTTCCCCTCCATCTAAGTTTCATCCTGTGTAAAATTGAGGGGTTGGGGAAAGGGAACAAAAATGTATAAAGTGCCTGCTATGTGCTAAATATTTTATGAACATGATCTCATTGAATCCTCCCAATAACTCTAGGAGGTAGGTGCTGTTATGACACCCATTTTGCAGTTGATAAAATGGAAACAGATAAAGGTTAAGTGACTTGCCCAGGGTCACACAGCTAGCAAGTGCCTGAGGTCACATTTGAACTCAAGTCTCCTGACTTCAGGTGCAGGGCTCTATCTGGTGTGCCACTCATCTGGGTTCTATGATTCCTTTTATTTGTAAATTCTGCTGGTTCTAATGTGTTTGTATAAGGGGAAAGGTCCGGGGAATGGACACCATGTTTGTTTATCTATCTATCTATCTATCTATCTATCTATCTATCTATCTATCTATCTATCTATCTATCTATCTATCTATCTATCTATCTATTCATTCATTCATTTATCTATCTGTCTGTCTATCTGTCTGTCTATTTATTTATTTTTGGTGAGGCAATTGGGGTTAAGTGACTTGCCCTGGGTCACACAGCTAGTAAGTGGCAAGTGTCTGAGACCAGATTTGTTTGTTTGTTTTTTCGTGGGGCAATGAGGGTTAAGTGACTTGCCGAGGGTCATATAGCTAATAAGTGTCAAGTGTCTGAGGCCAGATTTGAACTCAGGTACTCCTGAATCCAGGGCTGGTGCTCTATCCACTGTGCCACTTAGATGCCCCCACCATGTTTATTTTTGAGCTCATCACCCAGAAGTCTATGCTTGCTGTTGCCAGTGGATATAGTTAAAAAGATAAACCTGCCTCTGACCCTTGGATGGGTCTAAGATATCAGGTTATCCCACATAGATCTGCAGATTATTTGTGTCTCAATCTTTCTTGGTCTGTCTGGATTATAGGCTTTCTGAGTATTGAGTAGCTAGGTGGTGCAGTAGAGCTAGAGTCAAGAAGAGCTGAGTTCAAATTTGACCTCAGACATTTACTAGCTCTGTGACCCTGGTAAAGTCACTTTAGCCCTGTTTGCCTCAGTTTCCTCATCTGTAAAATGAACTGGAGAAGGAAACAACTAAGTACTCCAGTATCCTTGCCAAGAAAACCCCAAATGGGGTCAAGAAGATTTGGACATGATTGAAAAATGACTGAACAACAAAGTCACTGAATGTGACTCCTATGTCTTTCTAATCCCCCTCAACACTTAGGATGAGACTAGACTCTCAGGAGGTGCCCAGGAAAGACTCTTAAACCTATAAAAGGAGATGATGCCCCAGACTGGAGAGCTGAGGTTTTCTGATGGCTGTTGCACTTTCCTTCTGTGGCCATACTTGCCTGGGTTGGGTTGGACACTCCTGTCTTAGAGCCGAATATTAGGAGTCAAGAGAAGGAGGGCGAGTCCTTGGCTTTGCCCCTGACCTGATGAGTGACCTTGAGTGAGTCTCTTTCCCTCTGGGGTCCCATGGACTTAATAGTATAAAGAGTGGAAACTGCTTCAGAGATTCTCCAGCCCCACCCCCTCATTTTAAAGAGGAGGAAGCTGAGTGTCAGAAGTGAGGCTGCATTTGGTCTAAGCTCCCTCCCAAGGTAGGTTTGAGCCCAGATCTTCAGAATCTAGAACTAGGACTCTTTCCACTACACTGCATTGTCTCAACAGTTTTTTCATCTGTCCGTGGGGAATACAATACTTAACCCTTCTGAGACAGAGAGCAGGATGGTCTCCTAGTTTTGAAATCCTCAAACTAGTCTTGATTTCAGCCCCAGCAGCCACTGTTTGTTACGTTAGCTCAAATTGATAGATCAGAACCAGCTGGGACTGTTGAGGTCATTTAAAACATCCTTTTCCATGTTACAGAGAAGTGACTTGTCCAAGGCCACCAAGTGACTTAGTGATTTTGGCTGGACTTAAACCCAGACGTCTTAATTCCAGGTACCAAAGTTTCTAGAATGAGCTACCCTTGAAGTGTGGATGTGGGGTCTGAGCTGTGGAGACCCGTGTAAGGAGCCGTTTTTGGTTTTTTTTGGTGTTTTTTTTTTTTTTTTTTGGTGAGGCAATTGGGGTTAAGTGCCTTGCCCAGGATCACACAGCTAGTGAGTGTTAAGTGTTTGAGGTCAGATTTGAACTTAGGTCCTCCTGAATCCAGGGCCGGTGCTCTACCCACTGTGCCACCTAGCTGCCCCAGGAGGCTGGTTTTGAAACTGATTTGGTGCTAAGATGAGTGGAATCAGATCTACCCAAGCCCCTCCTCCTCCCTCCACCAACTACCTGCTTCTCAGGAAACTTTGAGGCCTTTGAAGGAAACTTCCCAGATAGTCTGTTTCTGGGGTCAGCAGGAAGGGGTCATTATTTGAACCTCAGGGGGACTATTGGTGTCCCAGGGAAGGCCCAGTCGGCTCTAGGGACGCCAGGCCCACCGTCTGCCAAACATGATTGCTGCTAAACCAGATGGATTAAATTTCTAGCCCTGGGTTAAGGTACCTGAAGACACATACGAGGCGGCCTAAATTCTTTTGTCATTTTTCATCCTTTGTAACTATCCTGTAACTCCTTCCTCTGTCTCCATCCCCATTCCTTTCTCTCTTAAGACAACTGTTCTCATTCAGTCTTCTCCACAAATCTATTTTTAACTCTTAGCTATGGGGTGGTTGGTGGTTATTTTCTTTCTCCCCCATTTTCATTGTCTTACTTTCTTTTCCCAGGTCATTGGAATGTTCCAGTCTCTCTCCTCCTTTGCTCTCCTCTCCTTTTTCCCACCCCACCCTTCCCTCTCCTCCCACCTCCTCCCTCCCTCTCCTCCTTTCTCTTCTCCCCTCCACTCCCTTCCCTACATCCCCCCTCCTCCCTCCTCCCCATTCCTCCCTTTCCTGCTTTTCTGGTTTCCTCCCCTTGTTCCTTCCCTTCTCTCCATTCCCTACTTCTCCCTTCTCACCATGTTTCCAAGATCCTTTTCTATAGTTTCTTCTCTCCTCCCTTCCTCTCTGTTGCTTCTCCTCTCCATCCCTACTTTCCCCTCCCCTCCCTTCCCCCAGGCAGCTCTTTAAGGAAATGTTGATGAGTGAAGCTTCTCTTTTCCATTATTGAGAGATCCCAAGCAAATCACCCTCAGGGGTCTAGTGGGATGGGCAGGCCTTTTTCCATTATAGAAATGCTCCTCATTTGCAGTAAATTATCAACAGAGTGGAGGGGCAGACTGGGGCTCACTCTGGGGCTTCTGTCCAACTCAGCACAACAACAGGGAAGGAGGGAGTGAGGAGGAGGAAGATGAGGAGGAAGGAGAGAAGGAGAGAGAAGAGGAGAAGGAGAGAAAAGGGAAGATCAGGAGGATGAAGAGGGAAAAGAGGGGGAAGGGGAAAAGAAGAAAAGGAGGGGCAATAAGGGCAGGAGAGATCGAGGGAGGAAGGGAAAAGGAAGATGAGAAGGAGGAAGAGACAGTAAGAGGAAGAAAGAGGAAGGGGAGGGAAGACAAAAAGAGGAAGGGAGGAGATGAGGAGGAGGGGGAGAGAAAGGAGGGAAGAAGAGAATAAAGGAGGAGGAAGAGAAGGAGGAAGAGAAAGAAAGAGGAAGGGGAGGGAAGACAAAAAGAGGAAGGGAGGAGATGAGGAGGAGGGGGAGAGAAAGGAGGGAAGAAGAGAGTAAAGGAGGAGGAAGAGAAGGAGGAAGAGAAAGAAAGAGGAAGGGGAGGGAAGACAAAAAGAGGAAGGGAGGAGATGAGGAGGACGGGGAGAGAAAGGAGGGAAGAAGAGACGAAAGGAGGAGGAAGAAAAGAAGAGGATGGGAAAGAAGCGGAGGGAAAGGAGGAGGAAGGGTGAGACACTGTCTATCCTCACCTTCCTTCCCACCTTTTGTCTACCAGAAATTTGGCCTGCCACACTGTTCAGTTGGCATTTCCCTCCCCGTCATGGTTCTCTCAGTGAATTTTGGTTTAAACTAAGTAACTGAGCTTGTACTTTGGCCTCATAGAGAGCTCACTTGGAAGGGGTGGGGGGGCAGGTCTGAAGAAGGAGTCCCTGGAAACTCTAAGTCCACCATACAAAAAAATTTCTTGCATCAGCACCTTTCACATGATGTGAAGGGCCCAAGTACCTTTGGGGGATTTTCACTTTTCTGATTTCTTCCCTCCGCCCCAAAATCTAAGCACTGCTCTGCATCTCCCAGGATATTATTCACCAAATCCCCTTGCAAGCACAAGGTTCACCAAGCTCCAAGCAAAAACAAATAAACAAGGTTTCCTTTTTCTTTTTTCAAAGTTTAAGAAAGACATTAGAAATCTTACATGGAAAACACTGGCACCCTTCAAAAGCAGGCCCTCCTTAGAGACTTGGGGAGCCAGGGCCACTTACAGCCCTGTACTAGGTTGGGTAGCTGGCAGGCATGGCTTCTTGGGGATTCTCACTCAGCATGAGCTGCTGACTGCAGATGTTGGCAGCTCCAGGCAGGTGATACCCACCATCTTCTCTATGTCAGACAGTTGTTGATGCATCTCCCATCACTTCCCTAGCTCTCCACAGTTACCAGCAGGTGGTATCTTCTTTGGCCCTGTAGCATCCAGCCAGCAAGGACCAGTACTGTCCCTTAAGAAGATTTTCTGAAGTCTTGTCCTGTGGTCTCAGGGATTATTCCAGGGCTCACTTGCCTTGGCTAGAAACACCTGACCCTCCTCTAGCCATCTTAAGCACTTACTGAACAGGGCTGAACCCAGCCTCTGAGAAGCTAGCTCAGTCATTAGATGCCCAATTACTGTTCAGTCTTAGAATCTGAAGGGGTTTGAGAGGTCAGTTAGTCGAATTTGAACTTGAACAAGAATGAGCTCTACAAAAATGGTGTCAAACTTTCCTAGAAACAAGAGTCACTAATCCATACAGAAGGATCCCTGTCACTGCATAGTCACTTAATTTTAAAATGTAACAATACCTATGTTTAATCATATTTTAATTTATTTCATTAAATATTTCCCAATTATCTTTTAGTTCACAACTCTTCCAAGCCGTTTTTTTTTGTTTGTGAAGCAATTGGGGTTAAGTGACTTGCCCAAGGTCACACAGCTAGTAAGTGTCAAGTGTCTGAGGCTGGATTTGAACTCAGGTCCTCTTGACTCCACTTAGCTGCCTCCCCCCCCAATTATCTTTTAATCCAGTTTGAGCTGTACACGGTAGTGTTGCTGCCAGATGCAGCCCACAGGTCCCATTGGAGTCCTCTGCCCTCCAAAATCCCCAACAAGTGTTCATCTGGCCTTTATGGCCCTGCTCAGAGAAGGGGAGAAGCCTCTCCCTGCCCAAGCGGCCCATGAGATGTTTGGACTACTCTAACTGTTAGGAAGGTTTTCTGGATACTCAGACCAAATCAATTCCTCTAACTTCTGCCCATTGGGCCTTGCACTTTGCTAAGTGAGTCGACCAGTCTTGGTCTCCCTTTAGATGCTTTCCAATCCACAGGTCTCTCTACTTCTAAATAACTCTCCTTACCAACAACCCCTTTTCTCCTTGTTCTCTGGGGGAGAATTGAGGGTCTAAGATCCCCTTGAAGTCAGACCAGGAATTAAAAATACCTCAGAGGAACAAGATCTATCAACTGTCATGCATTTACACATACCAGAGATAGAAGGATGGACATTTTTATTTCAAAATAAAATTAAAATTGTTGTTTAGTCATTGTTTTAGTCTTGTCTGAGTTTTTTGTGACCCCAAAGGGGTCTTGGCAAAGGTATTGGAGGGGTTTGCCATTTCCTTCTCCAGCTTATTTTACAGATGAGGGAACTGAGGCCAATGGGGTTAAGTGACTTGTCCAGGGTCACACAGATGAGGCTGCATTTGAACTCAGGTCTTCCTGACTTTAGGCCCAGCACTCTATCCACTGAACAGCCTAGCTGCTTCTCTAAAATTATAATTCTGCTTGTAATTATTTTTATTTGAAGTACATTTGCACAGTTAGGAGAAATTATGGTAAATCATAGTAAAATTGTTGAAAACAGTTCTTGTGGCGATATGTCTACCTAGTCTTTCTAGCATTTAACCTACTATGCAAGAACCTCTAAAGTCTCCCCCACCCTTTTTAGCTTGCTTTTTTGTCTTGTGTTCTCTTATTAAATTGTAAGCTCCTTGAAGTCAGGGACTGGTTTTCTTTTTCATATTTGTATCCCTAGTGCTTTGCACAGTATCTGGCACATAGTGAGTGATTAATAAAGGTTTGTTGACTGACTGACTGAGGTTAATCACTCCAGTCCAAGGACTGTGTCATGGACTCCTCTGGCCTTCTGGTGAAACCTACAAACCATTCTCAGAAGAGCATTTTGTTGCCCATCTTCATAATCGAAGGAAAAGGTAAATTTCAATTAAGAGGGTAGTGAAAATAGAGATGCAATTTTTTTCTGTCCAAGTTCATGGATCTGTTGAAATCTATCAATAGACCTCAGAAGGGAATTCATGACCCTTGCTCTGGTCTTTTGCTTACCCAAAGCCTATATGTTCATAACATTTTGCTTCAAGGGTCTTCTGTTAATATACACACACACACAATCTACCTTAAATGACAGCATATATGGTGCCTTGTTCACAGCAGGTGCTTCACAAATACTTGTTGATTACATACCTGTCCTCTGCTGGATTATGGTGTCACAGAGGTGACCTTGGGTCTTACCAAGTTGGAAAGTCTTTGAGTAGAATCCAAGCAATGACCAGTTTGTTTGAGTTCAAAGAGGCTTGTGGGCAAAATTTGATCACCAGGTGTTGGGTTTTAAAGTAGTAACTCACATTGATATGGAGTTTAAAGGCTCACAAAGCCCTTTCCTTACTCTGGCCCCATCTTAGAAGTACAACATGGGTCATAGATAGGGTCAGAGATGTAGAGACAGAAGCCATCTTTGACAGAACCTAGTCCAACCTTTTCTTTTTTAATAGATAAAGAAACCAAGGCCCAGAGAAGTACCCATGGTCATTCAGTTGGCAGGTAATTGGGCCAGGACTCAAAACCCAGGTGTTCTTATACCCCAGAATCCAATGCTCTTCCCATTGTACCACACTGCTTCACTTCTCAGTTAACTGGGAACTGAGTGTACTTGGAGGTGTTGTTATCTGCATAAACGGAGAGGCTGTCCACATGGATGAAATTTCAGAGCTTTGAAATATTGAAATATATATGCATGTATTAACTAATAACACATACATATGCATGTCCTATATGCTATACGTAGACATGAATGAATATGCACATATTTAAATATATTGTCACTTCATGCAGATTACCTGAGGCAACCTCCCATCCACAGAGATAGGGATATAAGATGAAAGACTTCTTCAGTTTCCTGTTATTTTGCTTCTCTTCCCACCCCCCCCATCCTCCTGCCCTGCCTACCCCACTTCCCACCATCCCACCACGTTTTTCCTTTCTGTGACCCTCACTTGTTTATTAGTTACTATCACATCTTGGGGGGTGGGTGCTGATAGAATGGGAAGACAATGTGTGATCTGGAACCTTTGATGCCACTGTCATTGTTATTGCTGTTAGTATCTCCATCATCATCATCTTAGCATTGTTGAGGTTAGTTGTCTCAGTGGTATCTGACTCCATTTGAGGTTTTCTTGGCAGAGATATTGGAGAGGTTTTCCATTTCCTTCTCTAGCTCATTTTACAGATAAAGAAACTGAGGCCAACATGGCTAAGTGACTTTCCTAGTCACACAGCTAGAGCATATCTGAGACCAGATTTGAACTCAAGGCCTGGCTCTCCTCTCACCGCACCACCTAACCTCTTGTCAACATAGGTGGGATAAGTAGGATTTTACCAGGTGTTGACTCTGCACTACTTGCTGCACTGGGTTGATTGGAGAATCAAAGAGCTAAGGTTTGAGAAAAGCTTTGGAAACTTTAAACCGCTATTTGTCAACTATGAGTCAACCATTATTGTGCCTCTTCCACTAAAATCCTCCTCTGATGCCTCACTGGTGCTCACGTGATCCTCTTCTCTCTGATGTTGGGCCAACATCTGGAGTCTCCTCCTGAACTAGAATATCTTTGGGTATGAGCCCAGATGTGAACCATGTGCCTTTGATTGGAGGCCCAACCTCAATAAGTTCAGAGGGGCTCACTTCCAAGCATGCTCCAGGATGACGGATGCTCCCTGGCTATGGCCACTCTTGGAGACCACCTACTAACCAGTAGAGGCATGATGGTCTATGTTGGGGGGAGGCAGGCAAGGTTTGTCTTTGCATATTTTTTGAGTAGCCAAAATTCAGTTTTTGAAGCTCTCTGCCTCTGCCTCTCTCTCCCTCTCTCTCTCTGCCTCTGTCCCTTTGTCTTTCTCTCTCTTTCCCTAAATATATATACATATTTATTATTATATTTATATATCACACACATATATGTATATATAATCTACATCTGTTTGTATTGCCTTATCTTTTCTTTGGGTAGGAGGAAGGAAGACACCTGGTTAGTTCAGCAATTATACAGTAATATGGGTAAAACACCTCAAGCCAGTATTTCCCTCAGGAAAGTTCCTGATGGAATGAAGAGGGGGTTGGGGAAAGGGTGTCATATGTTTTAACAGGTAAAGGGGCTTGATCCAGGGCCCCTGAGTGTGCAAATCCCATATTAACCTAGAGGTGTTAAGCTGCTGAAACTAGTTTTCACCTAGGAAAAAAACATGTGTGTGTGTGTGTGTGTGTGTGTGTGTAGGGGAGGCCACTGCGGGGATGATGGAAACATCAATGGAACAAAGAATGATGGAGGATCATGAGGGGCATAGGAGACAGTCTGACTGTGGGGACAGTTGAGCCAGGAGAGGTGGTGGTCATCCCTGCCCCTCCTCTGCCATCTAGCCTGCTGTTTTTCTCTTGTTCTCTCTGTGGCCCACCTCTCCCACCTCCTCCACCAACCCTCACAGTGGGATAGGCCAATAGACAGACTTCAGTCACTTTGTCCGGAGTAGCTTTGGGTATAAAAGGCCATTCTCTACAGCTCATTAGAGTGGAAAGATCACCAGCTCCAGAGTCATGGCACCTGGGTTCAAATCCCACCTTGCCTCTAACTCTTGTGTGACCCTGGGCCTCAGTTTCCTCACCTGTAAAATCAGGGGGATGGTATAGATAGACACTGAAGTTCCTTCCAGCTTTAGGTCTATAACCCTTTGAGCCTCTTCTGGGATCCTGAGGGAGCCAAGTGCTCCAGGGCCAGAGGAACAAGCAAGGCCTGGGACACAGACCAGTTTAGATGTTTTATTTCATCCAGTTTAAGTCTGGGTACTGTCATCATTCAGTTGTTTCAGTTGTGTTCGACTCTTTTTGACCCCATTTGGGGTTTTCTTGGTAAAAGTATTGAGTGGTTTGCCATTTCCTTCTCTAGCTTATTTGACAGATGAGGAAACTGAGAACAACAGAGTTAAGTGACTTGCCCAGGCTCACACAGTTAGTAAGTGTCAGATTGGATTTGAACTCAGGGCTTCCTGACTTTAAGGCCCAGCATTCTATCCACTGAGCTACCTAGCTGCCCTGGATATATGAAGTAATTCTGTGAAATAGGCTTGGAGCAATCAGAGAGGCCTCATGGGAGGTGGTTTAAACTGATCTTTGAAGGTAATTAGTCATTCTAAGAGGGTGGGTTGAGAGGGGGTGATATTTTTTAGGCTTGGGGGACAACCTGTACACAGGTGTAGGGATGAGTGTAGGAGAGTCATATGTGAGCTACAGAAAGAAGGCCAGTAATAATAAGGCTGGAAATTATTAGCCCCATTTTACACATGACAAAACTGAATTTCAGAATGTGGTACTTTGGAATGTGTGCTGAATTTGGGGACCTAATTCCTTTGTCACACAACATCAACATACAAAAATTGTAACACAACTGTAACCCAATTATTTGTGTTTCTTTGGGCAAATCATCTAAACTTTCCAGGCCTTTCTTTCTGGGCTCAGACAATCTCTAATATTCCTTCTAACTTTAACTTAGGGTGCTTAGGGATGGAGGTGGGGAGTCCCAAAGAGACAGTGTTGTCCCATGTGGAGATTATGGTTGTGTGCCACAAATAGACCAGCGCACACGTGGAGAAGCCATAATGATAAGGAGACGATTATGCTGTTTCAAAATGGTGACCAAAGAATGATGCATTCAGGGGGTGGTTGGGTCTTGGTGAGGATCAAATGAAATAAAGTGCTTAGCACTTTGTGCCTGGCACATAGTTGGCACCATATTATTCTCCTGGCATATGTATGCATATGATTGTGCATATATTTGTGTTTATATGTTTATATGTCTTTTGTATCTTGGCAACTCTGAACACTGGGATATATTTTTATTTTATTCTAATTGCCTTAATTCTGAGGAAAAGAAAGTCCTTTCTTCAAAGCCACTCTCTGTTTCAGAAGCCCCACGGGAAGGAAGGGGGAGGTACTGGTGATGAGTGATGAGCTAGGACAAAGACCAGTGGCAGTGGTGGAGATATACAGAAGAAGCCACTTCCCCAGCCATTTTAGGGGACTGGAAAGTTAAAAAAAATCAGGATAGGCTAAGGCAGACAAAGGAGAGTGGCGGAAGGAAAGCCTAGGTGGGATTGGTTCTGCTGGAGCTGGTCCATCTCGGATATGACCAGATCCCACCTACTCCTCAAGCATCTCCCATGGGATATGTCTTAAGCAGGGGAGGAGGTAGAGGGTCAGTCTGGATCCCAGCCTCTGTTTGCCTCCATCAGCAGAAGTCTCCCACTCGGCCCATAAAGCAGGAGGCTGTCTCTTCGTTGGCTGCACTTAATTCGGCCTATTTCCATCCCCTTATTTTATAACGATGAAGCACAATCCCTTCTCCTGATAAGCACCCACTGTTTCCTGGGCTTCTCGGCCAGTGCTGGGATGGGAGCAGTCATAAATCACCAAGTGGAACCAGGCCTTCCTGGGATGTTTTATGCGTCCCATACATCAATATTGCAACATGCAACACAGACATCAACATTTCATTTTAATTATGCTGCAAATTTCCCTGTCAAAGAAGGAAAGTGACTCGCTTCTTCAGCAGTGCCCCTCTCACCTTCTCTGAGCTCAGACTTGGCCCCCTCTCCAGCTTCCTGAGTGGCCAGGACCCTGGACAGGGGCTGACTAGAAGATCATCCTTAGATGTCAATTAGTCCAATTCAGAAATTGAGACCTAGAGAAGTTAATTGATTTGCTTAAGGTCACACAGAAAAGTGACAAAGCTCAACCCAGATCTTTTGACTTCAAAACCATTAGGAGAGGGGCAGCTAGATGGTGCAGTGGATCGAGCACCAGCCCTGGATTCAGGAGTACCTGAGTTCAAATCCGGCCTCAGACACTTAACACTTACTAGCTGTGTGACCCTGGGCAAGTCACTTAACCCCAATTGCCTCACTAAAAAAAAAAAAAAAAACCATTAGGAGAGAAGTGAATATAAAGTCTCTTCCACAACTAGGGGGTCTTCATTATGGCCCAAACATACACAGTATGTTCCCGACTTTGCATTTTTGTTCCCGTCATTTATAAAGCCTAGAATGCCTTTTCTTGACATCTCTGCCTACATAATACCAGTCTTCCTTCACGACCCAGATAAAATGTCACCACTTCCAGGAAGTCCCCCTGACCCAACCCCAGGGTTTCCCATAATCCCTGACAACATGTTTCAACAATGAACCGAAGGTGATCTTAAGTTTTCTCTTCTCCATGTGTGTATTTCTTATCTCTCCAGACTGATGAGAATAGGTAGGAGTGCATACATTTTCCCACCATGGCGTTAGTTGCTAATAGCCTAAGGTTTATCATTCTAGACCCAATCTAATGACTCCTTAGTAGTGGAATGGACACACCAGTGCTAGCTGGAGGGCAGTGGAGGGGCCAGAGGAGCAGTGTGGGGGTGGATACACAGCTATCAGTTGAGTCTTCAGAGATTCCTTTACCTCTGTAATTCCTTTGTAATCTTGGGCAAGTCACTTCAAATGAGGGGGTTAGATCAGATGAACTCTCTATAAAATTTATATGTAGATATTATTTTCCCTTTTGCACATTTTATTTAGAAATTAAATGAGCAGGACAAATGAAATATTTCTGTGTTAAATCAGAATATAGATATAATTTGCAATAGTCTGATAATTTGATCTTCAAATACAAATATAACCACATGAATACCTAATATGTAGGTTTTATTGGAAGACATCTTTATTAGCAAAATATTAGATTTTTATGTCATCTGAATACATGTGGGTTTGTAAGGCTGTGCTTAAGTATTTTATATATGTGTGTATACTATCTCTCTGATAGAATATAAGCCCCTTCAGGGTAGGGACTGTTTAATTTTTGTCTCCATATTTTCAGTGTACAACACTGGAGTGACACATAGTAGGTGCTTAATACATTCTGGTAGACTGTTTTGTTGATTGATATATAAAGCACCTTCCAACTCTGGGATTCTTTGAGCCTTCCTTGAAACCCTTTTTTAAATGAATGACTTTGAGAAGGGGGTAGAGGGAATGCTCATCAGATTTGTTAGATAGGGTGAGTGAAGGTGATAAGCTTTTATATAGCACCTACTCTGTGCCAGGCACTGTAAGTGTTTTACAAATATTATCTCATTTGATTCACACAACAACCCAGAGGGGTTGGTGCAGTAACTATCCCCATTTTACAGTTGAGGCAATGGAGACAGACAGGAGTTAAGTGACTTGCCCAGGTTCACACAGCTAGTGTCAGAGGCTAGATTTGAAACCAGGTCTTTCTGACTCTAGGACCAGGGCTCTATTCACTGTGCCATGTACCTTCCCTTAAGGAAGATCCTTGGTTGGCAAACCTGGGATCCCAAAAGATCTTCATTGGCTGGAACAAGGAGCTGAAGCTATTGAGGTAAAGTTGAAGAGTGATAAATGTAAAACCCTGCACTAGGGTTAAAAAAAAATCAAACACATAAGTACAGGGTAGGAAAGGAGAGGCTGAACGACAGTCCATGTGATCAGATCTAGAGTTTCAGTTGCCTAGAAGTTCAATGTGAATCAATGATGGGACAAGGCAATGCAAAGATGGCTTCTGAGCTATAGTAACTGGAGCATACATAGAATCCCAAATGAGGGAGGGTGCTGGGACTTATGGCATTCTGACCTAGGCAGAGCACATCTAGATGACCATGTTCACTTCTGAGCACCATATTTTAGGAACATTGACAAGTTGGGGTACTAGTTCTGTTCTGCTTGACCCCAGAAGTCAGAACCAGGAGCATTGGGCAGAAGTTTCAGAGAGGCAAATCTCAACCCGATAGGAGGCAAAATGTCTTGATAATTAGAGCTGCCTCAAACCGGAATGGGCTGCCTTGGGGATGATGATGACCTTTTATCCCTGGAGGTTGTCAAGTAGAGACGAGAAGCTCTTAGGGCTGTCATGTCACCCTGTTGGAGATGACCATTTATTGGGTATTCCTGTTCATCTTTGGGCTGCACTCAATTTCCATATCTCAGATTCTCTGACTCCATGTGATCCACAGCACCTAGAAAGGTGTTGGACACACAGAGATTTTTTTTTGGGGGTGGGCATGAGGGTCAAGTGACTTGCCCAGAGTCACACAGCTACTAAGTGTCAAGTGTTTGAGGTCGAATTTGAACTCATGTCCTCCTGAATCCAGGGTTGGTGCTTTATCCACTGTACCACCTAGCTGCCCCCCCCCAAGATTCTTAATGAAAATGTGCCAAAATGCAGTCAATTTAACTGGGTTTTAGGACATAAGGGCAGAGAGAAGTGGGGGCTCTTTGGTAAATGAGTCCTTGGGTCAAGCTGTGCCTTCTGGTGATGTTGAACTGTCACATGGTCCTGGGCTTGGGAGGTGATTCCCATACTTGTTTCTTATGTCATCAGGTTTTCCATGGTTGGCTACCCTCTCATCCCCTTTTCTTAATAACACCTTGTGGTTAATAATGCTCTTTCATCTACAGAGTTCTTTATGTTCTGGGCAAGCATTCATTAGTTCTCCTCACACCTTCAGCATTCCAGATCCCATCATTATCTTGAGTTTACAGAGGAGATAATTAGTGCAGGCCTAGGTTATTAGGCTGCCCCACCTTCTATTGCTCCCACATCCAGCTGGTGGTGTAGTTGAGAGCTCAAAGGTTTGGATCTTTGGTTCCAATGAGGGAGTTGAGGAGGTTGGGGATCATCCCATCCCAGCTACCAAGGAGGCTAGAGCTGTTTACTATTAAATAATAATCATGATAATAACAACAGCTCACATTTCTATAGTGATTTCGAAGAATGAGTGCCTTCTCCCTGAACACTCCCTGTCTTTCTCATGTGGTAGAACTTGACCTCCCAACCAATGCCAAGATGAGGACACACAACATGGAGGATTAGGGGTCAGAGGTACTAGGGTCAAATCCCTGCTCTTCTACTTACTACTTGTATATAACCATGGACAAGTGACTTAACTTCTCTGGACCCCAGTTTTCCCTTCTGTAAAAATAAGAGAATTAGACTAGATCAGGGCTTCTTAAACCTTTTCACCTCATGATCCCTTTTTTTCCAAGAAATTTTTATGTGATCCTGGGTACATAGGTATATAAAATAGGCATACATAACCTTTTACTGTTGTCAGATTTTTCATAACTCCCACATTCAGTTAAATGACATTATGTGGGGTTGTGACCTTTCATTCTGACCGCAGCCAAGACTTTCCGTAGATGTTGTTTTCTCCATTAGAATGTGAGCTCCAGGAGGGCAGAGACTGCGTTTCCTAGTTGTGAGCCCGGTGCTGAGCACAGTGCTTTGTGCACGTCATTGTTGTTATTCAGTCATTTCAGCCACATCCAGCTCTTCCTGACCCCACTTAAGATTTTTTTGGCAAAGATACTGGAGTGTTTTGCCATTTCCTTATCTGAAAAATGGAGGTAATAATAGCATATTATTATTCAGCATATTTTACAGATGAGGAAACTGAGGCAAAAGGGTTAAATGACTTCCCCAAACTCACATAGCTAGTAAGCATCTGAGGCTGGGTTTGAACTCGGGTCTTCTTGACTTTAGGCTTGGTACTATGTAGCTGCCAGTGTTTTCTTAAGCATAGTAGGTATTTAACAAATGCTCCATTAGTGAAAGAATGAATAAACAAATTCACCCTAAATTCTAAAACCTCTCATCGGTGTTGCATTTCTGAGGACCTGTCCCTTCTTCTTTCCCTTCCTCCCCGCCCCCCATCTTCAGCCCTTAGCTCCTCAGTCCCAGTGAAGTCTATAGCTAGGGCACTGGGATACATAGCTTATGTCAGTGACTGATTCCTTGAAAAAAGCAGGGGGCAGCTAGGTGGCCCAGTGGGTAAAGCACTGGCCCTGGATTCAGGAGGACTTGAGTTCAAATCCAGCCTCAGACACTTGAGACTTACTAGCTGTGTGACCCTGGGCAAGTCACTTAACCCTCATTGCCCCACCGAAAAAAACAAACAAAAAAACAAACAAAACACAACAATAACAAAAAAGAAAGAAAGAAAGAAAGAAAGAAAGAAAGAAAGAAAGAAAGAAAGAAAGAAAGAAAGAAAGAAAGAAAGAAAGAAAGAAAGAAAGAAAAAAGCAAAAAGTAGGTGAAACAATAGTGGGGTAGAGAAGGAGGGAATTCCATTGGACCAGAGCCGAAGGTGGGATGGAGGTGGAAACCTAGAATTAGTTGGGAGGGGGTGGTGCCGAGGCTATGTAGGCCAGGGATTCGAGCCCTTGCCTAGGGAGCAGAGGCTCACTTAGACTTGGCCTAGGGATTGGGTTCTGGACTATATGGTGGGGTTTGGCGATAATGCCTGAAAGGGGTAATTATGACTTTAGTTGAGGGAAACATTAGGTTGGACGTGCCTGTTGCAGTAGTAAGTCATGACCTTGACCTTATGCTGTTGGCAAAACCAGTCTACACAATTAGCTCATTTGATCCTTAGAATGCCCTGGGAGATAAGTGATTGGGCTGATGATAATAGTTAATAAAGTAATCTACAACTCACACAGCTCCCACTTTACAAAGCACTTCCTAACCTCAACTCTGATAAGTGCTGTGCTATGTCAGGAGATTGAGGCAGAGATAGATAGATGAATGGATAGACTGATGGGTGACCATAGAAATAATGATAATAAAGCTGACTTTCTATAATTCTCACCATGTGCCAAGCAGAGTTCTAAGCACTTTACAATTGTTATTATTTCCTTTGGTCCTTAACAACAACCCTCTGTGGTAGGGGCTATTATTATCATCCCCATTTTGCAGATAAGGAAATTGTTGTACCCATTTTGTAGAAGAGGACAGTAAGGCTCAAAGATATGAGGTCACTTGACCAAGGAGTGAGTCAGTGGGGATTAGGGTCTACTGAATCCAAGGCTAGCTTTCTTTCTACCACACCACACTTCTGTAGTGGCTCCCCAAATATCATTCCCACCTGCCAGGCAGTGAGATGGGAATGATGGAGGAGAGTCTGTTTTTCCTTTGGGTGGGGAAGGTCCAAGCACTTCCAGCAGGGGTAAGAAAAAGATTCTAGCAGGACGCCCCATAAAGAGGATCTGGTGATGGCCAGATGAGGGCTGTGTGTTATCTGGGGGAAGACTGGGAAGGTGGGGGGAGAGGTGGGATCACTGGGAAGCTGGGAGAGGGGGAGGGGAGGTTAGACCCCTAACAAATCTCATCAGCTTCTCCATTTTGCCTGAACCCTTTTTGGTTAGTTCAGGGGAGGCCAGGGTCTGAACTAGAGAGTGGAGGGGATCTCAGATATGTCAGAGGTGGAGGGAACCTGGAGATCATCAGAGGTGTCAAATTCAAATAGATTCGGAGTCCACTAATCCATGTGTAAAGTTCCCGCGGGCTGCATATTGACTTAGTTTTAAAATGTTATATCATCTCCATTTTGTCAAATTTTTATTTATTTTGTTGACTATTTCCCGATTGTGTCTTAACCCGGTTTGCGACACTTGAGAGGGTTGGGGGCAGAACGCAGCCAGTTGGCTGTGATTGGATCTAGTACAATCTCTTCCTTTCTACTTGGGGAAAATGAGGCCTGGGGGGGAAGGGACCTGCCCAGTGTTGTGGGCCAGGAGGCCATGATGCACACCTGGGGCTGCTTGAATGCATTTCACCCCCAGGTGGATTGACTTAAAACCCACCTGTGGGTCCTTTGGGCAAGGAGTATAGTAAGACTGCACTATGTCTTGGGTCCTAGGTTTTGGAGACTCCATAGGACCCTTCTGTGGGCTGTTTTACCTGGGGATTACAGAGTATGTTCTTGTGATTCAAACCCAGCATTCATTCCACTGTAGCAAGCTGCCTAGGGAGACTGAGTCACAGAGAGATAGATAGATAGATAGATAGATAGATAGAGAGATAGAGAGATAGGTAGATAGAGAGATAGAATGGTAGAGAGATAGATGATAGATCGAAAGATCAAAAAATAGAAAGATAGATGATAGATAGAGATAGATGATAGATAGACAGATGACTGTAGAGATGATAATAATAGCTAATATTTCTGTATTTCTCACTCTGTTCCAGGCACTGTGCTAAGCACTTTAAAATTATTATGATCGGGAGCAGCTAGATGGTACAGTGGATAGAGCACCAGCTCTGGATTCAGGAGTACCTGAGTTCAAATCCAGCCTCAGACAATTAACACTTACTAGCTGTGTGACCCTAGGCAAGTCACTTAACCCTAATTGCCCCCCACACAAAAAAATTATTATGATCTCTTTTGGTCCTTATAACAATCCTCTTAGGTAGGTGCTATTATCACCCCGATTTTACAGATAAGGAACCTGAGACTAATAGAGTGTAAGTGATTTCCCCAGGGTTACATAGCTAGTAAGACTATATAGCTGGATTTGAACTTGGGTCTTTTTTTTTTTTTTTGGCAGGGCCATGGGGGTTAAGTGACTTGCCCAGAGTCACGCAGCTAGTAAGTGTCATGTGTCTGAGGCCAGATTTGAACTCAGGTACTCCTGAATTCAGGGCCGGTGTTTTATCTACTGTGCCACCTAGCTGCCCCCAGAACTTGGGTCTTCTTGACTCTAGGCCCAGGGCTTTATCAACTGTGCCACATGGATGGATGAGTGGATAGAGAAATGGAAAGATGATTGGCTGGCTGGCTGGAAAAAGAATTAATGGAATAATATTCACTATATGCTGGATACTATTACTAAAAACTGGGAATGTAAATAAGCAATAAAATATCTCCCTTGAGGCAACTAGTGGCATAGTGGATAGTGTCAGGCCTGGAGTCAGGAAGACCTGAATTCAAATCCAGCCTCAGATACTAGCTCTATGACTCTAGGTCAGTCATTTCCCCACTGTTTGATTCATTTTCCTTATTTGTTAAATGGGGATCAAAATAGCCCCTAGCCTCTTTTAAACCATGCTTCTTTATAATTTTGCAACAATCACTTCTAATCTGTTGATGGTTTTTTTGTTGTAGCCATTGCCATTAACTACTATTTATTAAGATGCATAACCAGGGGCAGGTAGATGGCACAGTGGATAAAGCACTGGCCCTGGATTCAGGAGGACCTGCGTTCAAATCCGGCCTCAGACACTTGACCAGCTGTGTGACCCTGGGTAAGTCACTTAACCCTCATTGCCCCGGAAAAAAAAGTAAATAAAGAGAAAAAAGATGCATAACCAAGAAGTAGCCAGATGAACTTGGAGATTCTCAGAAGGACCATTAAGGAGTATTTTTAAATGTGCATCTTTTTTTTATTAAAAAGTTGTCTTTAACAAGTAGAAATCGTTGAACATTGCCATATTAATTTAATGAAATCATTATGCTCTTTGGCTGATACTTCTTCTTTTCCTTGTTTTGTTTTGTTTTCTTGACTTGGGATCCTGTCCTTTGTGTCAGTTCATGGAGATCCAGCCAAGCTTCTCTGTATTCATCACATTCATCACTTCTTACCACACAGAACGATCCCATTCCATTCACGTAGCTTGGTTTGTTCAGCCATCCCCCAATCAATGGGCTTCTCCTTTGTTTCCAATTCTTTGTTATCACAAACAAATATTTTGTTAAATATAGGGACTTCCTATTGATGGATTCCTTGGGGGCATAAGCCTAATGATGGAATCTCTGGGAGGAACTTGCATCCTAAGGTGGGGGACACAACACATAAAAGGGTGCTGGAGGAGAGAGGGAAAGATATGTGGGTGGAGCAGTCGTGGAAGGAGAGGAGGAACCCAAGAATGAGTGAGCTGAAGCAGGGCTGGGACCCTTCCTCAATCGACGGTCCCAAGGGGGATGGTACTCACAGAGTGAAGGAGGGTCTCAGGGAGGAGGCTTGTCCAGGGTGCCAATGTGGCAGGTGAGGAGGTGTCCAGAGAGGGTACAGGATGTGGCCAGGGTCACGGAGCTAATCATTGTTCAAGTCCAGCTCTCTCAACACTAGACCACAATGCTTGGGATAGCTTAGTCTAACATTCCAGGGTTATCCTGGCCTTTTTATGTTTATTGAATATTACTATCTTTCTCTTAGCTGCTAAGAATATCTTTCTGAAAAGCTCAGTCTCTATGTCAGGCCGGTTAAGAAAGGAGCCTTACAAACAGTTAGGTGGTGTAATGGATAGAGCACCAGCCCTGGAGTGAGGAGGACCTGAGTTCAAATTTGACCTCAGACACTTACAAACTGTGTAACCCTGGACAACTCACTTAACCCTGATTTCCAGAGGAGAGGAAGAAGAAGGAATCTCTATGTCAGCAGAGCCAGGAACGCTGACAGCTAAAACAAGGGATCCATATCTCCAGTGGACTTCAAGTTCAGGCCAAGCAGAGATTAAAGAAGCTCTCAGAGAGAGTTCTACTTGTGAATGTTCCATCCCTGGAAATGAATATGTTTTTTTTTTTTTTGAGGGGCAAAAGGGTTAAGTGACTTGCCCAGGGTCACACAGCTAGTAAGTGTCAAGTGTCTGAAGTCACATTTGAACTCAGATCTTCTTGAATCCAGGGCCAGTGCTTTATCCACTTCGCCACCTAGCTGCTCCCCTTCATAGATTTATTAAAGAATGTTTTAATGGGGTGGAGGGAATGAATATATGTCTGGGTGTTTGGCTTCTTCCCCATTTTCAGTCCCTCTGGACTTGCTGCCATGAGGAAGAGGATGGAAAAATCATTCCAGGTTGAGAGTTGAGTGTTCTCTTTTCAGAGCTCCAGGGGCAAAAGGGAGCCTCCATCTTGTGTACTTTGGTTCAGGGGGCGAAGTCAAGGCTGGGAGCTGCCTGCTCCAAAGCATTAACAAAATGCTAAATTTGTTGCCTCTCCAGGATCATTAATTAATTGTGGTTATACAAGCCTCCTTCCCCAGGCAATGGGCAACCTCCTTTCTCTGCCAAGAAGCAATCTTTGGGGCTCCCATTCAGTGGAGGAAAGGAAGGGTCGGGTAGGCTGAGGAAGTGGAAAGGAGCAAGAGAGTAAGAGGAATGAGAAGGGGGAGATAGAGAGAAGAGGGAAGAAGGGAGGAGGAAAGGGAAAGTAAGAGACATGAAGAAAGAGGGGAGAGAAATAAAGAAAGAGAGCAAGAAGAGAAAAGGGGGAAGGGAAGGGGGAGAGAGAAAGAGAGAGAGAGAGAGAGAGAGAGAGAGAGAGAGAGAGAGAGAGAGAGAGAGAGAGAGAGAGAGAGAGAGAGAGAGAGAAGAGAACCAAGAGGGAAAGTAGGATTCCTGGAACCAGGCAGTTGTCATTTCTGCTTTGGGACCAGTTTTAGCAGCACAGGGTGGGAAGTGGGCGAGGCTGGGGCTGAGTGAGAGGAGGTGCCAAACTGGGCCACTGGAGCATGTCAAACTTGGGGAACATCTGTTTCTAGTTAGAATCACAGTCTCATAGTCTGAAGGAACTTCTGCAGCCATCTCAACCAACCCTACATAGGAATGTCTTCTATGACATCCCAACAAGTGTCTAAACCTCCATTAGAAGACCCCCAGTGATGGGGAGCTCACTACCTGCTGAGACATCCCTACTCCACTCTTGGGCAGTTCTAATTTCTGAGAAGTTTTTCCTTATGTCCAGACAAAACCAGTCTCCCTGTTAGAGGGCCCAAGGGCAAGCAGAGGCTATTTTGGTGAAATGAACATAGATTGGGATTCAGGAGACCTGGGTTCTAGCCTAGGTTCTCTCATTAATAGACCATGCAACTTTGGGCAAGGCACTCTCTCCTCTCTCTTCACTTCATTTTTATCATGAGTAAAGGATGGGATTTGACTAAAGGGTAGAGAAGGGCCTTCCAGCTTCAGCATTCTTTGAGTGTGGGGCTCCTAGTTCTTTGAATTTTTGGCTCAATTCAGTTCCATCTGACAAGAGTTTACTGTATGACAATGTCCTTTACTTCAGATGAGTTCCTTTTCCTTGCGAGGAAAACACTGGAAATTTATGGACCCAGAGACAGTAGGACACATTTAGCTCCATAGGAATCTCTCAGGACATGGATGACTTCCTGCAGCTCCACAAAGAGGGAGAATTAATCTGATGGGTTTTTTTTTAAGTGAGGCAATTTGGGTTAAGTGACTTGCCCAGGGTCACACAGCTAGTAAGTGTTAAGTGTCTGAGGCCGGATTCGAACTCAGGTACTCCTGACTCCAGGGCCGGTGCTCTATCCACTGCACCATCTAGCTGCCCCTAATCTGATGGTTTTGACCAAAGTCAAGATGGTGTCTGAGGTCTTTTCTGGTTTTCAATGTGTGGGATATTAACAAAGTATCACCAGCCCAGCAGCCATGTGAAGAGGATGGATGTGTTTGCCCAGGACCTCTCTCTGAGGGGATGATGGTCCTCTTTGCTGTTAACTTTCTTGAAGTGTAATCTCCTCAAAACTAAGGGTCATGGCTGTCCTTCCATCTATCCATCCATCCATCCATCATTCATTATTCAATAAGTACCTACTATTACAATGCTAGAAGCTGAAAATACAAATACAAAAAAAAAATTGCCCTCAGGGAGCTTACATTCTTTTATCCCGTAGATAGTGTGCTTTGTATATATTTGTTTGCATGTTGTCTCCCCAATTAGATTGTAAGCTACTTGAGGACAGGGACTGTCTTTTGCTTTTTTTTTTTTAAATTCCCAATGCTTAACACAGTGCTTAATGTGTTTACCGATTGATTGATTTCTATTAAAGCTTGGTGCAAGCGCTAAACTGGTGCGGAGAGTTGAATTACAGACTCATAGCCTCACAAGATTTTGCAGCTGGGAGGGATCTCAGAGAGCATTCAAATGAATTCCCCAAACATTTGTTGAATGCTTTCTATGTGCAAAGAAGACCGCTAGGTGGCGCTGTAGTGCATAGAGTGCCCTGGTCTGGAGGCAGCTCTTTCTGACTTGAAAACTGGCTTCAGACACTTATCAGCAGATTGACCCTGGGCAAGTTATTTATCCCTGTTTGCCTCTGTTTCCTCATCTGCAAAATAAGATGGAAAAGGAAAGGGCAAATCATTCCAGTATCTTTGCTAAGAAGACCCCAAAGAGGATCATCAAGAGTTGGACACGACTGAACAAAAATATGTACCAGGCACTGGGTGGGGAGAGGGGCAGGGGATACAAAGACAAAAATTAAAACATCCCCTGACCTCAAGGAGCTGTAATCAAATATATACTTGAATAGGAATATTCCCCACATTATCTTTTACAGTAGGTGACTGGCCTTTACCTGAACACCTCCGCTGATCGGGAACTCACTACCTATTAAGGCAGTCCATTCCACTTGTGGGCAGCTATCCTAGATAGGAATTCTTACATTGGGACAAAATTTGCCTTGTTTGAAACTTTCATTTATTATTATTATTATTATTATTATTATTATTATTTGCAGGGCAATGGGGGTTAAGTGACTTGCCCAGGGTCACATAGCCAGTAAGTGTCAAGTGTCTGAGGCTGGATTTGAACTCAGGTCCTCCTGAATCCAGGGCTGGTGCTTTATCTACTGCGCCACCTAGCTGCCCCCAACTTTCATATATTATTACTGGTTCTGCCCTCTGGGGACAAACAGGAGGGAAATCCTTCCACAACACAGCCCATCAGAGACTTGGAGACAGCCATCATGTCTCCCTTAAGTCTTCTCTTGTTCTCCTGTGAATGCCTTATTTACCTGGGCATCTTCCTCTGGACATAAACCAGCTTCCTCAAAAGTGGTGCCCCTAATGGAACTCAGTCTCTGAGATGTGACCTTTCTAGGATGATGGAATGGGCCCATTCCATCTCTTGTTTGAGGTAGGATGTTCCTCTTAAGCTTAAGACTGCATTAGCTTTTTTTGTCCACCATGTCCCACTTTGAACTCCCAAACAGCACGCGGTCCACTAAACCCTCCATGGAGAGTTTATACGAAGTTTTACCTGGTTATGATTCTTCCATTACCTTTGGGCTGATGATGAGAATGGCTGGCATTGCCTGGTCCTGTGTCACCCAAATGAGGAAGAAAGGCAGAGTGGATGACTTGTCTTTGGTACCCTTCCATCCTCCTCCCTCTCAGCAGGATTCCCCCAGGTGTCCAATCCCTAGGCTGACCATTGTACCATCTTACCTGTCCCAGTCCTTCCCTAGAAGAACTTCACACATAGTACTTTGCCTCCCTTTACAGTTAATTCATAGCACAGAACCTCACCTGGGCCTTGGATACTCCTCAACAATCCTTCTACTCCCTTTGATCAATTTATTATCTCTTTCTCTATAGGGACCATCTCACCTTTCACTGTACATTGCACTGACATCCTTTAAAAATGTTTCATTAATTTTTTGGGGAGGATGGAGGATTATACCTCAGTTACTTCCTAATACAATCCCATGCCTCACTATAGTACACTCTAAAAAAAGAAAGACAAATAGGTAAGCAAGGCCAATGAATACAGTGACTCTACCTGTACTCATAGACTCCCACCTTTCTACTGAGGGAAGGGGAGTGTTGATTCTCCAAAACCAAATTTGACAATTGCATTTATTCTGAGATCAGCTGATTTTCAGTGGTATTTTCATTTACATTACAGTAGATGGGGATATTGTTCTCCTGACCCTGTTTTCTTTGCTCTGCAAGCCATCTTGTGATTCTCTGAATTCCTTTTATTTTTTACCACATAGGGCCTTAAACCCATTGGTAACTTATGGGATGTCTACCCCAAGCATGTGAAAACTTTCCCCAGTGGAATGAGCAGATGAGAACAATTTATTCCAACAGTCATGAAGGTGGCTGAAGCAGGTACTATGGAGCACTTAGAGTTTGGTCAGACATAGAAGACTCCAAGATCATCCTGGACCATTGCTCGTCATCTTGACTTTTTTTTGCCACTGGACTTTGATCGCTCTGGAAGAGAGAGTGAGGCTGACAACCTTGTGCAACTCTGCCTCACTTAAATCTGATTCATGCACGAGTCAAGACAGCACTCTGTTATTGATTCTCTTCAAAAATGAAGGATGAACAACAACAACAATTTAGGATGCTAGGATTCCATTATATTCACATTCCGTAATTTGTCCAATCAATAGGCCCCCATTCTCCCTCCTCAGGTTTTTAGCTAATCTATAAAATGAGTATTTTGTTCTATAGGGGACCTTTCCCTTTTGTCATTAACCTCCTTTGGGTATATGTCCAGCAGCAGCATTGATGGATCAACAGTTAAGAACAATTTAGTGACTTTTCTCATATAATTCTGAATTGTTTCCCAAAACAATGGTGGATCCACTTCACATCTTGACTAGGAGTTTATTCATATGCCTAGTTTCCCACAGCCTCTCCTACCTTGACTATTTCCATCTTTGCCAATTTAATGGGTGGGAGGCAAAGCCTCAGACTTCTTATAATTTGTATTTCTCTGGTTAGTTGTCTGAAACATTTTAAAAATGTGGGGCAGCTAGGTGGCGCAGTGGATAGAGCACCGGCCTTGGAGTCAGGAGTACCTGAGTTCAAATCTGGTCTCAGACACTTAACACTTACTAGCTGTGTGACCCTGGGCAAGTCACTTAACCCCAATTGCCTCACTAAAAAAAAAAAAAAAGTGGTTGTGGGTAGTTTGTGTTTCTTCTTTGAGAAGCTATTTGAGGGCAGCTAGGTGGCACAGTGGATAAAGCACTGGCTCTGGATTCAGGAGGACCTGAGTTCAAATCTGGTCTCAGACATTTGACACTTACTAGCTGTGTGACCCGGGGCAAGTCACTTAACCCTCATTGCCCCACAAAAAAAAATGCTAGAAAGAGAAGGTATCTCTTCCTATCTTTTGACCACTTATTTTTTGGAGAATGGCTGTTGGTCTTATATATTTCCTTGTATATCTTTGACACATTCCATACTTAAAATGGATGACTCAGCCTTTCATTTCACTGAGAATATTGAGATAATCCTATGGGAACTCATAGGATCATTGGTTTTTAGCTGGGAGGGACTTTAGTGATCATAATCCAACCCTTATATTTTTTTAGGTGAGGAAACTAAGGGCCAGGGAGAGTGACTTGCCAAGGTCACACAGGTGCTAAGTGGTAGAGGCCAGATTTAAACCTAGATTCACTGACTCTAGAGGCAACCCATTTCCCAATCCTTCTCATCATTGCCAACCTTTTCCTTCTCTCCCATCAGAAGTGAAGAATATTCTTCCTCTTCTCCATTAGAATGTAAGCTCCTTATGAGCAGGAATTATTTCATTTTTTTTGTACTTGGATCCTCAGTGCCTGGCACATAATAGATAATAGATACTTGCAGCTGTTCATCTGTCTGGCTGTCTATCCATCCATCCATCCATCCATCCATCCATCCATCCATCCATCCATCCATCCATCCATCCATCCATCCATCCATCCATCCATCTATCCATCCATCCATCCATCCATCCATCCATCCATCCATCCATCCATCCATCCATCCACCCACCCATCTATCTTCTATCTATCTGTCATCTCCCATCTGTCTGGGACACTGGCCCAATCACTTCATCTCTCTGGCCTCTGTTTCTTCATCTGTAACATGAGAGGGGTTGGACTAGATCACCTCAAAGACCTCTTCCATCTCCAAATCTTAGGTCACAAGGGATTCCCAGCTGCCCACAGGCTACTCCCATCAGGCTGTCTGAGTGGGACTTGACGTTCAGCAGGTCCAAAGCCAAATTAATTTTCTTGTTTGAAACCTGTGCCTTCTTCTGACTTTGCCATTTCTGTCTGTGACATCATTGGCCAACCCTCCTACCCCAACCTCATCTCCCATGTTTGTAAATTTGGGATTAACCTGGATTCTTTTCTTTCCTTCACCTCTTTTCTGGTCACACATAAAGAAAGACTCAAATCAGCACACCCCTCATATCTCTCCCCTTCTCTTTATTCCCACTGCCCCCACTGTAGCTCAGGTCCTCATGACCACCTGCCTGGACCATTGCAATAACCTCCTAACAGGTCTCCTTCCCGCCTCTTTCTCCACTCCAGTCCATTCTTCACACTACTGGCTAATCTTTGCTTAAGAAAACCTTCATCGACGTCCTGTTGCTTACTTAATAAAGTCCAGAATCCTTTGCTATTATTCTAGGCCCTCCACAGCCTGGGGCCCCACTATTATTCCAGATTTACCTTATATTACACCCCTCCAGGAATTCTGTGCTCTCACCAAACTGGGCTAGTGGAAACCAGGACTGTGATTCTGCTTGCTTCTCTTTCCAAGGCTGAATAGAAACCTCTCTCTTGCCCCCAGAGCCCAAAGGCAGAGTGGTATTTGATGGAACCCCCATCCTTCCCCTAAATTCCTTTCCTTCCTTAGAGATATTTTAAATCCTTTTGGGAGAGGGAGCATAGTGATGACTGATGGCAGACCCATTGCTGAGAGCACATTTGAATGTAGCCCTGAGGTGGGGTGAGAGTGCCAAAGAGGGTGGAAATCAATGCCATGGTAGAGGAAGGGGGAGAAGGGGGAAGAAAGCAGAAACCTTCTTTCCTTTACTGCAGGGGTAGGAGCAGGCTGGAAAACATATATAATGTGGAATTGGTTGGTGTGCTGTTTTGCTGAATTAGCTTCCCCCCTGCCCTCCATATTCTTTATTATAAAGGATAGATCCCTTAAAAGGGGAGGAATATGTTGGGGAATAGAAATAATATAAAAGTGAAAGATATTGAAAGAAATGCCATTTTTTAAAAGAGAAGGGCGAAAAAAGGAAGAGCCTGGGGAATTTGTTGTTGTTGAGTTGTGTCCGACTCTGTGTGATTCTGGTCAGGGTTTCCTTGGCAGAGATCCTGGAATGGTTTGCCATTTCCTTCACCAGCTCATTTTACAGATGAGAAAACCGAGGCCAAGAGGGGAAAGTGACTTGCAAGGTCACGCAGGTAGTAAGTGTCTGAGGTGGGATTTGAACTCAGGAAGATGAGTCTTCCTGACTCCAGACCTGGCACTCTACTCAGCCTCCTGGGGAATGTGAAGACCAATTTTGCTGCCCATCATGGCCTGTATAAATCAAAGAATGTGACAGCTAGAAGAGAATAATCTAGTCCAACTGCCCATTTATGTTACAGAGGAAAAAGTGAGACCCAGAGAGGGGAAATGACTTAATCAAGGACACACAGCTAGTTAGTGTCAGAGCCAAGACTGGCATCCAGGGCCCCTGCTGGGTCCCCCAGTCCTGCTGCCTTCTGCCTTTCTCTCCCTTCAGCCTCCCCTCCCCTCTGCCCCCACCGCAGCTCTCCTCCGACAGCTGTTAATGCAAAGTATCCACATCCACGTCAGTAAAACCCTGGCCCCCAGCCAAACGTTCACTTGTACTTTATTGATTTAATTAAGCAGGGGCCTCCAAACATTCCCACCTAAAGTGGGGAAGGCAGGGGTCTGGGGAGGGCCGTGGGTAGAGCCAGCTGCTGGGTCACGGGGACCTCGAGAGAGCCTACATCAAGATGTTTTAAGTGACCTTGTCTCCTCCCGCCCACCCCAATGGGAAAGGAACTCCGCTGTAGTAGCGGTTTACTAGACTTAAGGGGAGGGAGGTGGGGGGAGGCCTATTTTAAGAGCTGGCAGCAGCTAGGGACGGGCAGAGGAGGAGGAGGAGGAGGGGGAGGGGGAGAATGGAGGATGAAAGTGGAGAAGGATGAGAAGGACAGAGGAAGAAGAGGAGGAGGAGGAGAAAGAGGAAAGAGAGAGGAAGAGAAGGATGGTGGCAGAGGGACCCTGGAAACGCCTAGTCAGCTCCCCTCCCTAGCCCAGATCCTGCCTCCAGCAACTTCATCTTCTTGCAGGTGACTCCCCACCCATTCACTTAATACCAGCCCTGAGGCTCCCTAAAGGCTAAGAGGATTTTTTCCCCCTTCTTCGGTTTTAAAATGTAACCAGGGCTGCTATTCCAGTGCCTGGCCAAGTGCTCTCTCGTGTCCACTCTTGCCTAGCACTTCCAGATGCCATGAACGGAGTGGGCATTTACTGCGTTGACAGAAGGGGCAGCTGTGACATTAAGGTGACCTGTGAAGCCTCAATCCCATGCCTGCATCTGTCCAGCAGGTGGGGGACAGGGAGGGAGCGGAGCAAGGAATCCATAACAACAAATCAGGAGATTCGATTCTAATAAACATCAACATAAAATCTCATGTTTCTAAAACTCTTTACAAAACCTTCTCCACACAAGCCCCCTGTGAGCTCCTGAGGGAGGCACAAGTATTAGTAGAGATAACATTGTGCAGAGAAAAGAACCCTGGATTTTCAGTCAGAGGAGCTGGGTTTGATTTACATACACCACTACCCTTTACTACCTGTGTGACCTTGGGGAAGTAATTTCACTCTTGGGGCTTCATGCCCTCATCTATAAAAAGAGGGCGTTGAGGGCAGCTAGGTGGTGCAGTGGATAAAGCACTGGCTCCGGATTCAGGAGGACCTGAGTTCAAATCTAGCCTCAGATACTTGACACTTACTAGCTGTGTGACCCTGGGCAAGCCACTTAACCCTCATTGCCCTGCAAAAAAAAAAAAAAAGAAAGAAAGAAAAAAGAAAAAAAAGAGGGGGTTGGAACAGATGACTTCTGAGGTCTCTTCCAAGCTCCAGAGCCAGGATTCTAGTCTTCGCACTTCCCAGATGAGGAAACTGAGGGAAGTGACTTGCCCAAGGTCACACAGAACCAAAGGGGCCAAATCACAACTCAAGCCTGTTTTCTGAATCCTAGTCCGTCTTGTTTCCACGGTGCCATGTCTAGGTTCTCTGCTTCCGCATGTGGCTTTCTGCTTGGTGTCGGACCAATCATTCCTCGAGCACTTAGTTCTGTCCTTTTTTAAATGGGGGTAATGATTCCTGCTCCATCTACTCTGTAAGATTGCTCTGCAAAAGAAAAAAGTAGGGGAAACTCTCCTCTGGCCAAAGAGGTCAGGGATGGGACATGCGGTATGAGAAGGCGCTATTGGCTATGGCCAAGGCAGGCCTTTGTGTTGTTGGGCTATGTGTATTTGTTCTGATGGGCTTTTCTTTTTCTTTTAATTGTTTGAGGGGGGAGAGGGGAAGTGGGAGGGAGAGATAACAAATGAATGTCAAGTAAATAAATTAATTAAAGATAATTGCTAGGGGCAAAAGTACGGGAAAAAACTTTGTACTCAAGGGAAAGTGAGCAGTATAAAGTATGGTCCTGGTTTTCTAGGCTCCCCTCTTTTCTTTCCCTTCCTTCCTTCCTTCCTTCCTTCCTTCCTTCCTTCCTTCCTTCCTTCCTTCCTTCCTTCCTTCCTTCCTTCCTTCCTTCCTTCCTTCCTTCCTCCTTCTCTTCCTTCCTTCCTTTCTTCCCTCCCTCTCTCCCTCCCTCCCTATCTTTTTCTCCCTCTCTTTTTCTCTTTCTTTCTTTCTTTCTTTCTTTCTTTCTTTCTTTCTTTCTTTCTTTCTTTCTTTCTTTCTTTCTTTCTTTCTTTCTTTCTTTCTTTCTTTCTTTCTTTCTTTCTTTCTTTCTTTCTTTCTTTCATTCATGCAGTATCTCATCTGGTCTCATTCTACACATTTCCAGCCTCCACTATGCACTCCAAAGGTGGAGACAGCCCAATTAAGGAAGAGTCCTTTTTCATTGAGAAGGAGGGATGGCTCAAATTCCTAAGCTCCATTTCCTCTAGAGGGAGAGGGAACCCTGACCAATCTTGACTTCTTTACATTTTAGGGTACTAGGCAGTATAGTTGCCAGAGCACAGGACTTGGAAGCAGGGAGAGTTGAGTTCAAATCCTGACTCAATATACTAGTTATGAGAGCCTGGGCTAGTCACTTAAAAAAAACAACAACAACAACAAAAACCCCTTCAAAAACAAACCTCTCAGTTTCAGTTTCCTCATCTGTAAAATGGGGATAATAATAGCATCTGCTTCATAGAGTTGTTTAAAGGATCAAATGAGATCGTGTGTATAAAACATTTTGTAAGCCTTAAAGTGCCACATAAATGGTAGCTATTATTCATATCCTTAGTCCAGGAAGGGCCTGTTTCTCCCTATAGCTGAAGGTCTAGCCTTGAACCTTCCGATGGCTGCAGGCTAGCCTAAGGAGAAACATATAGGATTGAAAGGGACCTCAGAGATCATCTATTCTCAAACCTTTATTTCACAGGTGAGGAAACCCATACCTGAGCAGCAGAGGGGTCAACCTTAAATGGAAATAGGGCCCCCTAAACTGTAGAGAAGGATCCCTGTGGTTGCACATTGACTTAGAAAACCACATGTTAACATCGTCTATGTTCTAATGTATTTTTATTTATTTTGTTAAATATTTCTCGATTACATTTTATTCTGGTCCAGGCTGTACTTGGGAGTGTTCAGGGTCAAGGTTCAACACCTCTGTTGACCAGGGATATTCAGGATCAAATTCTTGACAACTGATCCTTCAAACTTGGACTTGAAGATCTCTAGTGTTGGGGAATTTGCTACCTTGGAGGCAGTCAGCCCATGCTGGGTTCAGATGGTTCTAATCATTAGGAAAGCTTTCCTTGCATCCAACCCAAGTTTCCTTCTGGACCTTTTCCACCTGTTCTTCTTTGTTCCACCTCCTGAGGCCATTAGGTGGCATAGTGGATAAAATGCTGGGCTTTGAGGAAGGTAGTCCTGAGTTCAAATGTGGCCTCAGACTCTTATTAGCTGTGTGACCCTGGGTAAATCACTTATCCTCTGCCTGCCTCAGTTTCCTCAACTATAAAATGGGGATAATAATAGCACCTACTTTCCAGGGTGGTTGTGAGGATTGGATGGAATAGAATTTGTAAAGTGCTTAGAATAATGCCTGGCACATAGTAAGTACTTAGAGATGTTTCCTTCCTTCCAGAGCTAGAGGAAGAATGAGGATAATAATCTCCTTTCCGTATGACAGCCCTTAAAAATGCCCCAATGCAACTATTACATTCCCTTGCCACCCCGGGTGGGTTTTCTCAAGGTCGACCCTCATGTGATATGGACTTGAGTTCTCTCACCACCTCTCAGTGTGAGGCAGTAGGAAGAATGGTGGGACCTGTGTTTGAATCCTGACTTTGCTCTTGTTATTTGTGACACCTCAGCCAAGGCATTCAATCTCTTTGGGCCTCAGTTTACTCATTTGTAAAATGAAGGGGTTGGGCTAGATGATCTTGCTCTATGATCCCTTCCAGGTTTAAATTCTATGAGCCCATACTGGCCACTCTACTAAGGTCCAGTTTGTTAACATCAGAACCAAGCACAATGCCCTAGATGTGGTCTGACCCAGTAATGTACAGTGGAATGAGACTCTAAGCTGATGGAGAGCAGGGACTGGTCCATTTTCCCCTTTGCATCCCTGGAGCCTAGCTTGGTGCATGGTATATGCTTAGAAAACACTCGTGTCTTTTTATTTTGTGGCAATAGGGATTAAGTGACTTGCCCAGGATCACAAAGCTAGTAAGCTTCTGAGGTTGGATTTGAACTCAGGTCCTCCTGACTCCAGGGCCACTGCTCTATCTACTGCACCACCTAGCTGCCTCTGAAAACACTTGTTGATTGATTGGCTATTTCTTCCCTAGACCTAGACACTCTACTTCTACCAATGCTGTCTCCTATCACATTACATTTTTTTCCTTCTGTGTCATGTTGTTGATTCCAACTGAGCTTGCTGTTCACTAGAATCCCCAGCTTTTTTTCATCTAACCATATATCCTTTACTGGGAGTCATCTTAGGCAGTTGATTTTCTGAAGTCAAGTGTAGGACTTGGCTGTGTAAGCAGAATGCAAGCTCGGGCAGGTGCTAACAAGAAGCTTCAAATACTGGCCTGTAATAGACTGTTGGCTGTCAAAGGACCCACCTACCTAGGCTGGAGAGGCTCGTTGTAAAGTCAGTCATGGGGTGATGAACTTGGGAGACTCAGAAACTCTAGAATACTTGCCTACCAAATTGTGGAAGGAGTGTGATCTGTTTTAGTGAGGACAGCATCCACAGCGATGGCATCACAGATCCTGCAAAAGATAGCAGAGTGGGGCAGCTAGATGGCGCAGTGGATAGAGCACTAGCCTTGGATTCAGGAGTACCTGAGTTCAAATCCGACCTCAGACACTTAACACTTACTAGCTGTGTGACCCTGGGCAAGTCACTTAACCCCAATTGCCTCACTAAAAACCAAAACAAACCAAAACAAAAAACAAACCAAAAAACCAAAAAAGATAGCAGAGTACAAAGAACGCTACTGGAATGGGAGGATCTGGTTTTGATTCCCACCCTGGAGACCTTGGGCAAATCACTCAACTGCCCTGCCTCTTAGGTTTCCTTATCTCTAAAACTAGGAGGCTAGACTCAATGACCTCTGAGGTTCCTTTCAGATCTAAGTCTATGATCAAGGTGCTGCACAAATGCAGGGGGTTTTGGTATTAATTCTTTTTTTTTTTTTTAACACTTTAAAAATTTTTTTGGTGAGGCAATTGGGGTTAAGTGACTTGCCCAGGGTCACACAGCTAGTAAGTGTCAAAGTGTCTGAGGCCGGATTTGAACTCAGGTCCTCCTGAATCCAAAGCCAGTACTCTATCCACTGTACCACCTAGTTGCCCCTTGTTTTTGAATTTTTTTTGTGTTATTTTTTCCTTTCTTTCTTTCTTTCTTTCTTTCTTTCTTTCTTTCTTTCTTTCTTTCTTTCTTTTCAGGGCAATGAGGGTTAAGTGACTTGTTCAGGGTCACACAGCTAGTAAGTGTCAAGTGTCTGAGGCCAGATTTGAACTCAGGTCCTCCTGAATCCAAAGCCAGTACTCTATCCACTGTACCACCTAGTTGCCCCTTGTTTTTGAATTTTTTTGTGTTATTTTTTCCTTTCTTTCTTTCTTTCTTTCTTTCTTTCTTTCTTTCTTTCTTTCTTTCTTTCTTTCTTTCTTTCTTTCTTTCTTTCTTTCTTTCTTTCTTTCTTCCTTCCTTCCTTCCTTCCTTCCTTCCTTCCTTCCTTCCTTCCTTCCTTCCTTCCTTCCTTCCTTCCTTCCTTCCTTCCTTTCTTTCTTTCTTTCTTTCTTTCTTTCTTTCTTTCTTTCTTTCTTCCTTCCTTTCTTTCTTTCCTTCTTTCTTTCTTTCCTTCTTTCTTTCTTTTCAGGGCAATGAGGGTTAAGTGACTTGTTCAGGGTCACACAGCTAGTAAGTGTTAAGTGTCTGAGGCCGGATTTGAACTCAGGTCCTCCTGAGTCCAGGACCAGTGCTTTATCCACTGTGCCACCTAGCTGTCCCCTTGGTATTAATTCTCACTAAATCTTGTCTTAGATTCAGCCCATTGTTCCAACCTGTTGAGATATTTTTGGATTCAAACTCTATTGTCTGTTGTGTAGGTTTTCCCTCTCTGTTTCACATTATGCACAGATTTGATAAGCCCTCCAACACCCATGCCTTCATCCAATTCATTGGGGGCATGGGGCCTGAGCTCTGTCATCAGGGAACTTGAGGGACCTTGGCCCCTTTGGCAGGTCATCAAATGGTTGAGTTGGAAGGGACCATCTCATCCAAGTTCCTTGTTTTACAGAGGAGGAAGCTGAGGCCCACAAAAGAGTAGGGAGTTGTCCAAATGGACATATCTAATTAGTGTCAGAGCCTGAGCCAGAGGTAAATTCCAGACTGGGCATGGGCTGCTTGGTGGTGGCTGCATCTCTTCCTGACATTGCCCCACTTGCTAACTTATTCTATTCCCCCATCTGCTGGGAGCCAGGAATCATTCTGGGGCAAGGGAGGCCTGAGGCTTCCAGTAATGTGGGGAGAAGTCAGACCTGCTGATCCTCTCTGAGGGGGGCTGCCCTCCTCGGAGAAGCATTCAACTTGTCTGTCAAGGCAGCGGAACAGGGCTGCTGCTGCTGCCAGGGAACTGTCAGTTCGCTGCTGTAGTGTTTGTGTTCGTCAGCATCTCGTGAGTAACACCCCACACACAGCTGTTGGCGAACATCTGCTCTGTCTCCCACTTTGCCCCCCTCCCTCTTCTCTGACTGTCTCTGTCTCTCTCCAACCCCATCCTTTCTCCAACACACTCTCCCACCCCACCACCCCCAACCCAATCCCTCCCTCACCAAGCTAGGCGGAGAGCAACATGAGGTTGTCAGAGATATTTGCCAGCCTGATTTGGGGGGCTCTTTGGGCTCTGATGACCCTAGGTGGGTCCCCTACCTGGCCATTTGAAGGCTCCAAGGTCAGAAGATAAGCACCTACAGAGACATTCTCTACCTCTTTGTCAGAGAGATTGATTTTTATCTACATCCCTTGTTTCTTTCCCCTGTAATTTTCTCTTACATTTCAACATCTTCTACAATTGAGGGGAAATGCCTTAGAGAAGAAAGCTCTGCTGCGTGCGTGCATGCGTGTGTGTGTGTGTGTGTGTGTGTGTGTGTGTGTGTGTATGTGTGTGTGACAGAGGCTGGGGGTGAAGGGGTGCTGAACAAGCTTCCCTGGATTTAGGTGGCTCTAAGTCTATTCTCCCATTTTTTTTGCGGGGGTGGTAGGAGTCACATGTCTGAAGGTCCGAGCCAGTATCTAGCTGCAGAAAGAGCACCAGACTTGACACTTCTTACAGAATATCCGGGTTCTGCTCCCAGCTGCTCTGCCAGCAGCTAGCTGGGGAACATGGGCCAAGTCGTTTCCTCTCTCTAGGCCTCAGTTTCTTCCTTTGTGAAATGAAATGGTGAGGTTGGATGACCTATCTCTGACATTCTGTGGAGCAGTCCTCCCTCTCCTCCTCCAAGAACAAGGTGATCCCCATGACCACAGTGGGCTGGGGGCAAGGTCCAGGCTGCCAGTGGGAGAGAGACATTCCACATACCTGTCCCCCTAGAGCCCTAGTGTCCATTTCAACATGGCTCTCAGGTCTGGGGCGAACCCTTGAAGGGACACCTGAATTCTCTTTGCCTTGCTCAAATCCTACCTTCTGTTAGGCTCCTTTCCTGATTCCTCCACTTGGTTCTCATTGGGATGTAAGCTCCTAGTGGGTAGGACTTGCTCGCTTTCATTTGCATCTCCAGCATGTGACATGTCTGACACAAAGTAAGTGTTAAACAAATCTCTCTCTCTCTCTGTCTTTGATTCTCTCTGTCTCTCCTGCTGCATTGTCCCCAAAATTAGTTAGTATTTTGGTCTACGATATGTTTCCTTATCTATGCACATGCTATTTTCACTGCACTAGAATGTAAGCTCCTCAGAGACAAGATCTATTTTCTTTGTCTGTGTGACACCAGTACCTTGCACATAGTATGGCACCTCCTTTTAAAATGATAGGAGCTGACCTACATGGATTGCTGCTGAGACCTCTTCCCACTCACTCCCAGATTCTGTGGTTCTGTGACTCCCAGTCCAATGTCAGAGCAAAGGCCATTTCTGCAGATTTAGAGATGGAAAGGTTGGGAGAATCATTAATTCGTCAGTAGTTTGCCATGAATCCTTTGGAATCAAGATAGGTCACTTCTGATCAGAATTCTGAAGTCTTTCAAAGTTGTTTGTCTTTATAATGTGGTGGTGTATGACTTGTTCTCCTGGTTCTGCTTACTTCATCCTGTATCAGCTCATACAAGTCTTTCCAGATTTTTCTGAAACTGTCCCTTCCATCTTTCCTTATGGCATATTAGTGGTAGTCCATTACATTCATAGAACATGCCCTGTTCAGCCATTCCCTAATTGATTAGCTCCTTCTTAGTCTCCAGTATATTGTTAGCATTTGTTACCTGGGTGACTTCTCTGGGGGTTCTAGTTGGCCTCTATTGTCCTTCCTAACTCTAGAATTGATCCCAGCATCCGGAGCACTGACCTTTATATCCAGTCTCCTGCACAGACTGGCTTTGTGAGTCTGGGGGAAGTCACTTAACCTGTCATTGCCTCAGGCCACTCTCTAAATCCAGAAATTGCTCAGGAGGTGCGATCAGCTTTGGTGGAAGGAATTTCTTCATGGGGAGTTCCCTTTTAACCAATGAAATCACAGATCCTTATTAAAACACAACACAAAACAAAACCCAACTTTATTAATGTCACTCTTTTGTCTCTCTGAATGTTAGCAGTTCACTTGGGTCTCCTGGTTCCCAGGAAACCAATATGGTTCCTAGCTGTTCTTAGAATGTGGTTTCCATCCTTCTCTCCCTTCCCCCTTCCCTCCCCCAACCCCCATCTAACTTCTTCCTTCCTTCCCTCTCCTGCCAGTACCCCTCCTCCCCATCCCCCATTTGGCATTCTTAGTGCAAATTGATCTGCTAACTCACCAGTTTATTTTCCCCCTGGCTTGATTCTGCTGAGATGCCTTCTCATGGGTGAATTGTGCGCCTTTTTTTAGTATTCATTTTCCCCCCTTCTTCATCTATTTGTCAAAACCTGGCTTTTTTATGTTCTCTCACTCACAGCGGTGCACCGTGGAGCTGTCAGGAAACAGGCGAGGGAGGCAGGAACTCAGCAAACAAACCTCCTTGGGCAGTGCTTTCCAGCCCCAACAGTCTCTTTGCCTTGTAAAGTTTCTCTGAAGAACTTCTTGGTGTTGGGGGAGAGAAGAGGAGATCAGGGGCAGAGGGAGAAGGGAAGAAAAGAGGAGAAAGGAAAAAAAGGAGAGCCATGAAGAGGTGGGGAGGGAAAGAGGTGTAGTGAAAAGGGGAGGTGAGAGGAAAGGAAAGGAGGGATGGGAGAGGAAGCACTTAGCCTAGTGCCTGTTACAAAAGAGGTACTTAATATTTATTGACTTACTGGGAAAGGATAGGAGAAGGGAGGAGAGGAAAAGAGAAGAAAGAAGAGGAAAAGGGCAGAGAGGATTAGAGAGAAGGAAGAGTGTGGCTGGAAGAAAAGGATAATTTCCTCAGCTTTCATGGGAATCTCATTTGACTAAAATACTGTCTGTTCTTTTTACAGGAGGGAAATTAGTTTTCTTCCCCAAACTTAGTTTCAGCTTTCTTACTTACAATATGCAGATTATGAACTAGATGACCTGAAAAATCCCTTCTGGCTCCAGAGAGTTCCAATAAATTCCAATAAGTAATGGAAGTAGGAAAAGAGGAGAAGGAGGATTATTTGAATTATGGGCTGGTGAATTTGACTTTGATTCCTGTCAAAAATTCAAAATTCTAAAGTGATTTTTATAGAAATGGTTTATAAGCGCTTAGAAAGGGGGAGTGGTTATCACTAGGAGCCAGCATGAGTTCATCAAGAACAGGTCACATCAGATTTACTTAATTTCCTTTTTTGACAATTACAAGGCTGGTAGATCAAAGTGATAGTGAATTTGAAGAAGGCATTCAAAGAAGATCCTCCAGATATCACTATGGACAAGATAGAGAGCTGTGAACTGAATAATACTACAATTAGTACACAATTGATTTAGACCAGGTTGGATAACTGAACCCAAAGAGTGGTGATATGCAATCCAATGTCAGCTTGGAAGAATATCAGTCATAGAGTGCCCCAGGGATCTGCACTTGGGCTGGTCAACATTTTTATCAATGAATCATATGAAGTTATTGGAAGAGAGGGATGAAAAGATAGGCCAGGAAGCATAGCTAATAAAACAACAAAAACACAATATCAAAAGATCTTAACAGACTAGAATGATAGGCCAATATCTCAAGCTCCAATGGAATATTAATATTTAATACAATAAAATAAATATGGTTATGTATAAAACTCTATAGTCGGGTTTAAAAAATCAGCTGTATGAGTATTGGACATTGAAAGCATTGAGGGACTTACATACATCTAAGGTATCTAAAGACAAGGAAGATATCAAAAGAATGGGGAGAATGGGAAAAAAAAGATGGAGAGAATAAACATCAGTAACCACCAATCCACGTCTCCTGTTTCTTTATAAAAATCTCTAAAAGAATAGTATTTTGAAGTGAACTGGAATTGATCTCAGAAGTTACTAAGTCCAACATCCTCCTTTTAGCAATCCAGAGTATTTATGTGATATATGTCTATTTGGGACAGGCATTGTAAGTGCACAATGAGTTGGACCCAGAATTGAATAGGAAGAAGAAAGCAAACTGGATTGCTCTTGGGGAATTACAGAATGATTTTTGTTTGTTTGTTTTTTAACAATCCTAAGCTGCTCTCTGGAGCCAGAATAAAAAAAAAACAACATCATGTTTTCCAATCAATGAGGTATGGTTACAAATCTTGGCACAATGGCATCTCTGAGGAGGCAAGATTGTGGCTGTCTGACCCAAAGGGCAATGAGATGTTGCATATGGGAATGAATATGCTGCAGCACATTTCCAAGAATGAACTACATTCAAGAAGTGGTGGGTGAGGATGGAATGTTAATAAGGAGATGGGTGATTGGGAAAGGACATGGGTTTTTATGTGCCAAGGGCCTGAGGAATCCACTGGTACCCAGAAAATATAAGACCTGGAGGAAGGCCTGAGCCATGTTCTATGGATCTAGAGGGGATAAGAATCACAAAGGATGAGAGGGTGTGGATGAGTTGAGATCTGTACAGATGGAATGAATGACCATGTTGACAGACCCCAATGAAAAGAGCCCAACACACTGAGCCCAAGAGCCCTGGGAAGGCCAATAGCTCCCAGACTACTAGCCCTGCTTCTAGCTTGGCCCCCAAAGCCATCATCCAAGAGAGCAACCTCGTGGAGAAAGGGCTCACCATCCTCACCATCACTAAAACCAATTAGTGAACAACTGCCACCAATGATGCCCAAGAGATCCAGGAACAGTAGCACCCTCTCAGACCACTGGCTTTGCTTCTAGTCCAGTCTCCCAGAGCCATCCAGGGAAACAGCCCCTGTGCTGAAGGGTCTAATCGTCTCCACTAAATGCAGGAAAATTGCTACTTACAGAGCAGATAAGTCAGACTAATTGAAGGATCAGGGCACCCTGTGGAAGAAACCATCACCTTCACCTGCTGACCAACTACCATTAATGGGCAGGTCCTTGGGATCAAGGACCCCCAGAATAGCAGCTTTCCTCAGACCAACCACCATCCTCCAAGCATGCCACCATAGTCATCCTCCAAGGGATCACCTTTGTGGAGATAAAACCTGACAACTGCCCTCTACAGGTGATACACTCCCCTCAGCAGCCACAGCTCCTGAAGACCTGGGAAAGAACATTCCCATCCCCAATGTCTTCAGCACCATCAAATGGTTTAACAGAAGGAACAGACTTGGCTTTATCAGAGGAAATGATATGAGAGAAGATGCATCACCAGCTGCTTTGCTGCTGTACCCTAAGAACCTCGAGACCTCTCTGTGATTTGTAGTTTCAGCTTCTTATTATGTGGGGCTACTTTTATTCAAAGGTGAACTTCCCAGGAGCAAGGATTCTCTTGGCTTTTCTATTTGTATGTCCAGTGCTTAGGACAGACTAAGTGCTTAATAAATGCTCATTTATTTTAATTTTATTTTATTTCCTGATAAAAGCATTTAAAAAAATTTCCAGTTACATGTAGAGATAGTTTAACATTTGTTTATATAAGATTTCCACTTTCAAATTTTTCTCCCTCCCTCCCCTCCCTCCCCTCCCTCCCCCCCCAGCAGGTAATCTGATATAGGTTATATATAACCTATAATAATATATTAATATTATCATATTATCAATATTATTATATATAATAATATATAATATACAATAACATTAAACATATTTCTTATAAATGCTCATTTATTAATTCTATTTCTTTATTTTAGTGAGGCAATGGGGGTTAAGTGACTTGCCCAGGGTCACTCAGCTAGTAAGTGTTAAGTGTCTGAGGCCAGATTTGAACTCAGGTACTCCTGACTCCAGGGCTGGTGCTCTATCCACTGTGCCACCTAGCTGCCCCCTCATTTATTAATTCTAACTGCCTATTGGAAGCTAGGTGGCACACTGGATCCTTCTTCCTTCCCTCCTTCCCTCCTCCCTCCCTTCCTCCCTCCCTCCCTTCCTCCCTCCCTTCCTCCCTCCCTTTCTCCCTCCCTCCCTCCCTCCCTCCCATCCTTCCTCCCTTCCTTCCTTCCTCCCTCCCTTCCTTCCTTCCTTCCTTCCTTCCTTCCTTCCTTCCTTCCTTCCTTCCTTCCTTCCTTCCTTCCTTCCTTCCTTCCTCCCTCCCTCCCTCCCTTCCTTCCTTCCTTCCTTCCTTCCTTCCTTCCTTCCTTCCTTCCTTCCTTCCTTCCTTCCTTCCTTCCTTCCTTCCTTCCTTCCTTCCTTCTTTCCTTCCTTCCTTCCTTCCTTCCTTCCTTCCTTCCTTCCTTCCTTCCTTCCTTCCTTCCTTCCTTCCTTCCTTCCTCTCTCCCTCCCTCCCTCCCTCCCTCCCTTCCTTCCTTCCTTCCTTCCTTCCTTCCTTCCTTCCTTCCTTCCTTCCTTCCTTCCTTCCTTCCTTCCTTCCTTCCTTCCTTCCTTCCTTCCTTCCTTCCTTCCCTCTCTCCTTCCTTTTATCCCAAAGCTATGGCAGTGTTGAAGCATTCAAATACAAGTATAAGATGTGGAGGGAGGTATAGTCAGACAAAAATTCACCCCAAAGGAATGCCAGGCATTTAAGGGGGGCTGCAAGCTCAATACAGTGTGACCTGGGCACTAAAAACAAAACAAAACAAAGAGATTGTGCCTTGTAGGCAGCCTTAAGAGAAGCCTGCTGTCCACAGGGAGGGGGTGACAGCCTCACTCTCTCACCCTGTTCAGAGCACATTGGTCATTATGGGGGTAGGTTCTGGGCTTCACATTTTAGGAAGGATACTGACAAGCTGAAGCGCATTTTAAGAAAGGCAGCCGAGGCGGACGTGAACCCAGGCTGTCCAAAGACTGATTGAAGGAATTTGGGAGGGTTAGTTGGAGAAGGGAAGACTTGAGGGAGCTGTGAGAGGTGTCTTCAGACATTTGAAGAATTGTCATGTGAAAGAGGGATTAGCCTCGTTCTGCTTTGCCCCCGGAGGCAGAACAAGGGACGCTGGGTGGGAAGGCGCACAGTCAGATTTCTGCTCAAAGTGAGGAAAAATTTTCCAATAATTAGGATCAAATAAAACTCCTCTTTCTTTGGCATTTAAAGTTCTTCACGCCTTGGCCTGACCCTCCAAGTCCCATCTTTTTGTGCTTTTGTGCTGGCTGCCCCCATCCCTGGAATGTTCGTCCTCCTCACCTCTATCTCTCTCTTAGTATCCCTGGTTTTGTTCAGGACTCGCTTGTCCAGGAGGCTCTTCCTGGCCCTCCATCCCCACCCCCCAGCTGCCAATGCTTGTCTCTCCAGGGTTACCTTGTATGTACTTTGTATATATTGATCTATGTATGTGTTGCCTTCCTTATTAGCATATAAGCTTTTTGAGGGCAGGCATTGTTTCAATTTTTGTTTTGTATCCCCAGTGCCTGGCACACAGTAGGTGCTTAATAAATGTTGGTTGGTAGGTAGTAACTCCCCCTTCCCTGGAGGTCTTCAAGCAGTGGCCAATCACCTTTTTTTTTTTTTTTGTTTTTGGAGCAATGAGGGTTAAGTGACTTGCCCAGGGTCACACAGCTAGTAAGTGTCAAGTGTCTGAGGTTGGATCTGAACTCAGGTCCTCCTGAATCCAGGGTTGGTGCTTTATCCACTGCTCCACTTAGCTGCCCCCCAAATGATGACTTATTGGGGTTGGTGGTGGTGTTGAGAAGATGCCAGCTCCTTTATGGGTTGATTTCTGAGGTGCCTTCTAGCTTTGAGAGCTTCCCAGTGGGGGCCCCTACCTGACTAGAGCCTTAGATACAGATCCCTCTTCCCTCCACTCTAAAAAAAACTCACCACCACACATTTACCTGATAGGAAGTTTTTCCTTATCTGTTGTTCCAATTCTGACCCATGGAGTCAAGCAAAACCAGTCTGCTCCCTCTTTCATATGAAAACCTATCAAATCCTTAAGGATCACATCTTTCCTCCCACCCCCTAAGTTAGCCCTCTCCTCCTGCCCCACCCCAAGTCCTCTTGTCTCCAGGCTTAACATCCCTGTTTCTTTCAATTTATCCTTAAATGGTAAAAGCTTGAGCCCCTTCACCATCTTGGGTGCCCTCGCTAGCTTACCAAAATCCTTCCTAAAATGGGGGTACCCAGAACTGAGCACAATACTTCCGAAGTGTGTTTGGGTCGAAGCTCCACCAGCCTCTGAATGGTGGCCACAGGAAGATTTAGCCCAGATGAGCTAACCCACTTTCACTGAGGTCTGCCCAGATGGACTAGGCTTTGCTGGTTTCCATCTTGGGTGGGGAGGAAAGAGAGACTTTTGGGAAGATCCCCATGAGTGACATCCCCAGAGGGACTAAAGGAGAGCTTAGAGGTGTCAGAGTAAGATGGCAGTGTGGTGTGGTGGGAAGAGTCCTACACTGGGAGTCAGAGGACCTGGGTTTGAATCTTGGCTTTGCTATTTATTAGCTAGATGATTTTAGGCAAGGCCTTAATTCCTCTGGACTTTTGTTTCTTTCTCTGCAAAATGGGCTGGTGGTGGATGGGGACATGGATTCTGAAGTCCCTTCTATGACCTTATGCCTAGATCATTTCTAATGTCCCTTCTGTCTCTTGATTCTATGAGTAGTTAATAATAATAATAACTAGCATTTATATAACACTTTTAGGTTTGCAAAGCACTTTGCAAATACAATCTCATTTTATTCTCCCATGACCCTGGGAGAATAAATCCACATTTTATAGAAAAGGAAACTGAGGCATACATAGTTAAGTGACTTGCCCAAGGTCACACAGCTAGTAGCAGTAGTAGTGGTAGTAGTAGTAGTAGTAGTAGTAGTAGTAGTAGTAGTAGTAATGGTAGTAGTGGTGGTAGTGGTGGGTAGTAGAAGTAGTAGTAGTACTAGTAACAACAACAACAACAATAGCAACAACAATAACAGCTAACATTTATATAGCACTTACTCTGTGCCAGGCACTGTGCTAACCTCTTTACATTATTTACCTCATTGAATCCTCAGAACAACTCTGGGAAATGGGTGCTGTTATTATCTACATTTTACAGATGGGGAAACTATGGCAGACAGAGTTAAGTGATTTACCCAGGGTCCCACAGCTAGCAAATAAATGTCTGAGGTTGTATTTGAATTGAGGTCTCCCTTGCTCCAGGCCTAGTGCCCCATTTATTATGCCACATGGCTAAATCTAAATGTCAGTCATTATATGAATGTCATTTATTATTGTCCAAGGTGAATCGGGGACATGGTTAGAGGCAAAGAGTGTGGTGGGAAGAAGGTCTGGCTTGACCGTTAGAGAAGTGGGCTTTAGTCCTGCTTCTGCCATTAACTCACTGTGTGAGAGAAAGTTCCCCTGGGCCTCAGTTTCTCTACCTGTTGAATGGGCTGAATAATCTATCCCTCCTCTTGTTGGGTAGTTGCAAAGATGATGCAATATGAAAGGGCTTTTGACAAGCATGAAGGAGTCTACAAGGGGACAGGATTGTCCTTGGATCAGGAGTGTTGGACTGCTGGCGTACTTTTCTGATACTGGGTCAAGGGGATGTGGGCAACAGCCCAGAGGAAGAGACTGATAAGCAGGCTTGGGCCCGGGCAATTCAATTCAGTTGGAGGAATGTTTATTGAGCATTTACTCTATGGGAGCCGCTGTGCTCGGTCTTGAGAATGCAAGGATAACGATCCCTGCGGTCCAGGTGCTTACCTTCTATTGGAGAAATACAACTGCGAGCTTTGGTGTAAAAAGCACTGAATTTGGAATCAGAAAACGAGGGTTTGAATCCTATCACCACCACTGACTACTAGCCAGTAATTCCTCTCCTCTCTGGGCCTCAGTTTCCCTATCTGTAAAATGACAAGGTTGGACTACAAGGTCTCTAAGGACTTTTCCAGGGCTAATTCTATGATCCTATGTATATAAAACCTTACCCCCTGAGTTCCTCCCAAACCAGGGGGCACCGAGGAGGAAGCTGAGTCCTGGAGAAGGAAAAGTGACTTGCCCAGGGTCACCCAGCAAAGTAGAACTGGAACAATTTGGGTCTCTTGTCTTCCAGCCAAGTACCTGTTGAAATGCAATGACTGACCTCCTCAAATGACAATGCCAACATCTCTTTGGTGGCTCCTCTCTTCTGACTTCCCTTCTCCTCCCACCAGGTTATGGAAGTCCTTGGCCCTGGGAGAAGCAGAACTAGCCACCTCTGGCAGTCCTGGGGCTGCTGCTGCCTCAGTATTCTTCCAGAAGAGGGTCTCTGAGGGTCATCGAATGGGCCCCTGGGAATGATGAGCTGGAAGTGGACAGTGTATGAGCCTGGATCTGTTCCCCACAGTGTTGCTCCTCACCTCCATCCCAGCATCCCCTGGGCCTGGCCAGGTAGCCTAGAGCCTCCAATGTATCACAGGATCAAGCAGAGAAGGGAGGGGAGCAGACTGCAGAGGATGACATCTCCCATTTAAATCCCCCACAAATAGCTGCACCATGAAGAAGAGATTGGAGAAAATTACTGGCTGGGAAAATTGCTTTCCGTTAGGCCACTCTCCTCTCTTGGGTGGGCAAGGAGTTGAAACCTCCTTTCAGGAGGCTGAGGATGTGGGCTGTGGCTGACGCCAGGCCCATTTGGGGGAGTGTGTGAGTGAGTGAGTGAGTGAGTGATGGAGGCAGTGGGTGGGGCCCCTTCCCTGTGTCCTGTCACAACAGTAATAATAACTGTCCTTATTCCTAGAGTAACATGTATGGATGTGAGCTCACCCGGACAGAGTTTGGAGGAAAAAGGGAACTCAGAGGCCACTCAGTCTAACCTCCTCATTTTAAGGATGAAGAGACTCAGGGACAGAGGTGAAATGATTTGTCCAAGGTAACGAAGGCAGTAAGTACATGACAGACCTGGGATTCATTTCTGTGTGTGTATGTGCATGTGCATATGTATGGGTGTGTATAATAGGCATGTATATGTATGGGCATATAGATGTGTGCAACACAATGCACACACGTGCAAATTCATAAAACATGTACACGAACACATGTGATATGCACATATATGTGCACTGTGTTACTGTGTGTCGTGTGAGTTTCTGTGTGTCTGTGTGAGTGTATGTGTATATATGTGTGCATGTGTGTGCAATATGCATGTGCATGTGCATGTAAATATGTGTGTCTGTATGTGTCTGTGTATATGTGTGTGTATGAGTGTCTGTGTGTCTGTGTGCATGTATGCATGAGTGTGTGTACTTAGGGGATGGGAGTACAAAGGGGTGGGAAGTAATATCAGGAAACCTGGCTTTGATAATTTATTACACTGTGACTATTTTGGGCAAATGATTCTGCCTCTCATAGCCTCAGCTGCCCCCTCTGTAAAACAAGCATTAGCTATAAGGTGCCCAAGATTGTTTCCAGCTCTAAACATATCCTTGTTAACCTCATCTCAGCTTTATGTTGACTCTGTGAGGTAGTCATAGCAGGTGTCTATCTTTATTTTACATGTGAGGAAATTGAGGCATGGAGAACACGATGGGATTTGATGTTTTTGGAGCTAGGACTAGGAATTCAGGCACCTAGGGTAAATTCCGGCACTCCACCTGGGTTGGGGTGAGGTGGGGTGGGCATTGGTATTTAAGGGACCACTACCTCGGGGATGTTGGTATGGGAAACACAGCCCCATGCTAGTTCCTGCTCTGTCTATTATCAAGTGTTAGAGATGAAAGGAGTCTTAGGCATGATCTAGACCAACCCTCTCATTTTACAAATAAGGAAACTGAGGGCCAGAGAAGGAAAGGCACCCAACCAAAGTCATACACAGGTGGCTGGATTTTCATAGGCAACATAGCCTGGAGACCAACTTCAGGGGAAGGGGAGGGGCTAGGTTCAGACACTCAGCACTCAGTACTGGGGCTCCATGTATAGTGCTAATGATAGAGAAGTGAACAATCAATAATAACACCTCCCAAGGTGTGGATGGGCTGAGGGTGGGGGTGGAGCTCCAGATTTGTCCTGGAGAAAGATTGACTCCCAGATGGGTTCCAGACCTGAAAGGAAACACGCCATAGCCTCACCTGCTCTAGAACTAGCTGGAAGGCCTGGGTTCAAATCCTGACTCTGGTGATCATTATCCATGTCACCTTGAGCAAGTCTCTTCTTCTGCCTAGTCCTTTGGATCCTTACTTAGAGAATGAGGCATTTGGACCCTTAAATCTATGGCTCAGAATGTGGTCACAGGTGGTGGAAGGGTTTGTTCACTCTTCCCCTACAGCCCACCAGCAAAAGTGGGCTCTGCAGCTAGAGAGGCTGGAGTGTGTGTCAGTGAGATTTCTAGATGCTTCCTTGAGGGTCTCTTGTTTCACTACCAATAGCCATGTGAAAAAGTAGCGCCCCCCCCAACTACCCCCTTCTCTTTCCTGAGAACAATGAAGGGACATTCCTTGAGGGGGAGGGGCTGAGACCTCAGCTCCTGGGGCCAATGTCCATTGTACCAAGTTCAACACTGGGGGGTAGGGGAGGGGGGCTACCTTCCTGCCCTTCTGCTATATCTTGGCAAAACTGTGAAGTTGGTCTTTGGTGCCTTTCATCTCCCTTTCCATTCCCTCTCCCCCATCCTTGCACCCCTCCCTTCTCTACCCACTCCATCATCTCTTCCCCCACCTCCTTCCTATGAGCACGTAGGCTCACTCAACCAGCTGCCACTGGAAAGGTTCCCATGAGCTCGGTTACACTAAGGTGTCAGTGACTGATGACTTGGATGTCAGTGACTGAAGGCTTAATAGGTTCTTGGTGGGGGCCCATTTCAACAGATGGTGAAACCTTGACCCAAAAGGAATGAAGCTCTAATGGTAGAATTAAGGGCATCAATAAATAGCTGGCAAGGAAGGATTTTTGGAGAGGGGGGATGGAGGTAGCAAATTTTCAGGCTCTTAATATATTGTCATCAACAGTCTTAGTATGGGAGTGCAGCCTGAGATGCCTTCTTTGGAACACCTGGGGGAGTTGTCTCATGGCTGAAAAGCCTTTGTGTTCTCAACCCCTTCACCCCCCCACCCCAAACAATCAATCAGGGACAAGCATTTATTAAGTGCCTACTATGTGCCAGGTACTATGTTAAATGTTAGGGGTACAGAGAAAACAAAAGAAACAATTCCTGCCGTCAAGGAGATGACATTCTATAAGGGGAGACATGTACACATGGAAAGGACTTTCATAAGTCATACCCTCAGCATGGCCAGTTCATCTGCATATTCTGTTTCACAGCAGAGGATGGAGGGTGTGGCATGTCATAGGAGGGAGGAAGGGAGGCAACAGAGTGGTTTAACATTTATGCTTAGCAGGTTATCTCTTCCCTACATGATCACAATGGACACTTTTCAGAAGAAAGTCCGTCTGGTAGTTCTTGGGTAGGGGGGTGGCCGCAGCAAGGGGGAAGAGGGGAAGGGTGAAGATTTGGAGGCCTTAGGTCAGTATCCAGTCTGAGCTGGAGCTCTGGAGGGTGGAGCTGCTGGTGGGGGCTAGAGCTCAGGCATCTTTATTGCTCTAGGAGAGGATTCTTACCCTAGGGAGTGGTAGGGGACTTCCTTCTCTGAGGCAGCTGGGAGTCTGAATCCCCGGGGGGGGGGGGGGACTCAAGAGGGCAGGTCACTGGGTGGAGCATCCAAATCAGTGAAAGGTGGAGGGTCAACCCAGGTTCTGGGTTCAGGTCTTAGTGCTTTTTTTGGGGGGGGGGTAAGGCAATGAAGGCTAAGTGACTTGCCCAGGGTCACACAGCTAGTAAGTGTCAAGTGTCTGGGGCTGGATTTGAACTCAGGTTCTTCTGAATCTTGGCCCAGTGCTTTCTGCAAAAAGTCCCCTGCCTCTACTGCTCCCAATTCTGTTCCTAACTACCAGGCAGCAGGATCATAGTTATAACAATAATAACTCTTACTATGTTCCAGGCACCGTGTAAGTGCTTTACAATTATTACCTCATTTGATCAGCCCTGGGAGGTAGGTGTTATTATTATCCCCATTTTACAGATGAGGAAACTAAGGCAGATTTAGTAATTTGCCCAGAGTCACAAAGCTAGCAGTGTCTGAGACAGGATCTGAACCCAACACTTCCTGATCACAAGTTTGGTGTTCTGTCTTCTGAAGCATGTAGCTGCCTAATTGTATAAATGAAGAAACCAAGGGCCAAAGAGGTGACAGGCAACTTGGCTGGTTTCAAACATGGACTAAGGGGTAGGACAGGTTCAAACCTAGGTCTGCTGACTACAAGTTGTAGTGAATGTTCCTTTATCCCATTCTGCCTTGGAAAGGATGCCCCTGGCATCAGCCTTGGTTCAGGCTGGATCCCATAGGGTGCACTTGGTGGGCCCCAGCCTTGCTGGGGTTTTCCCATGACTCTTTTATCCTGGGAATGCATGGCCAACACACAGAATGTCTAGCCAGAGGACTCATCCCCAGGGCTCTGAAAAGATGAATCCATTTGTGTCTTCAAGAGTTTTGAGTGAAGAGGAAATCACAACCCAGCTCAATTATTTAAGAGACAATATTTATGATGATCCCCACCCAGCCCATCCATTCTCCATAGGAGCATTAGCAAGAGCAGGAGGAATTATGAGGTGAGGATCTTGCCCTGGGCCTAAGTGACCTGCTCCTGACCATAGAGGAAAGCTCGGAGGAGGGAAGGACAGGTGTTGGGACAGGTTTCCCAGAGGGGGTGGGTTTGAACTTGGCCTTGAAGGTTTGCTTAGTCCCTGAGGAAGAATGCTCAGAGGCATTCTTGGTGGAGAACATGACTGCAACTAGTGTTCTCTCTCCTTGGCTTCCCTGGTACCATGTTTATTTTCACGCATGTTGTTCCTTCTTCCCGTAGACTCCTTGCTTCTTGAGGGAAGGGCACATTTTATTTTTGTCTTTGTAACCCCATTGCAGCCCCCTTTACTGTTCAAAGACATAGCTACAACCACTCCCTTGCCATATGACTTTAGATAAGCTACTTCTCTGGACCTTAGTTTACTCATCTGGAAAATGAGGAGTCAAGGGCAGTGTGATCAGGAATTGGATTTCAGGCATCCATCCCTGTCTGCCTTTTTGCACTTGGGTTCACATTTGAGTTCTGATGTTTCCCAGCTGCAGGACATTGGGGTTAGGCTTAGCCTCTCTAAGTCTCAATTACCTCATCTGGAAAATGGGGATAACAATCTTAGTAGTACCCACATCACAGGCTAGTTGTGAGGAAATCCCCTTGTTCAAGGCTTACCCAAATGAATCCGTGACCTCATGGATTTGGATGTTTCCTTCAGTGTAGTTGGATTGTGGTAGTATCCATCCTGCGTGATTCTTGTCCATGTTCTCCCATAAATCTGACAAGGGGGTGGGGTTACTACCTAAAATGCTAGAGGCCTTCCTTGATTTCTCCTGCCTTGGTGAAGACTGGCCAATCATCCTTTGCCCTTGCTACATGACCAGCCTGTCTTCTCATCACACCCTTCCTTGATGATGGCTTTTACTTTTCTCCTTCTTCCAAGTTCTCTTTCTTTCTTTTAAACATTTTTTTTCCAAGTTCTCATTAATTAAATGTCACCACTCACTCACATTCACCATGTCTCTTTCCATTGCCCTCTCTGTGATTTCAATTTCTGTTAATATTGTCATATTACACATCTCACAGTCATACAACAACACCTGCAGACCATTAGTATTAAAAAGATGGACTTTTTTTCCCCAGGAGGAGCAACAGGAACTCTGCAGTTTCCTGAAGGCAATTGAGTCTTCTTTTCCTGAATAATTCTTGTCCCAAACAACTGTTCATTTGTACCCCTTGGCTAAGATACGCATACTGATTGACAAGCTCCATGCTTTATCCATCTAGGTTCATATCATAATCTGGGCAGTACACATTATTCATCCACTTTGTTTTCCCTTGCGGATGTTCAGGTCAAATGCTTGTCAGTGGTCATGTATCTCTTCAAGGAGGCTCTGAAATGTTCCACTGTGATTAGTAATTTTTTCACTATTATTGCTTTTCCATATTATTAGGTTGTAGGATCTAGAGCTTTTACCCTGAGTCCCTTATGCAGTACCACCCTCTACCCATGGACTCTTTATTTTTCCATCATTTATTTATCTATCTATCTATCTATCTATCTATCTATCTATCTATCTATCTATCTATTCATTCATTCATTCATTTATTTATTTATTCACTTATTTATTTATCCAATTATTTATTTGTTTATTCATTCATTTTCCATTTATTTATATGTATATCCATTCATTCATTCATTTATTATTCATTCATTCATTCATTCATTTGTTTATTTGTCTATTGATCTAGTTATTTATTTATTTTTGCAGAACACTCCAAACCATTCTGTGGACTCTGGGAAGGAGTCCTCGGTCTTGCCCTGGATCTGTCTTGTCCTAGTTATAGTGAGACTGCCTGCTATTCCTGTACTAACCTCTAGATGGCACCAAGTTCTCTAAGGTTGCTGTCTGAGGTGCTGAAAAATGGGTGGTTTCTAAGCATCCGAAGAAGGATTTGGCATCAATTTAGACTCCCCTTAGAAGAGGACAGGAGAACCAGGACCATCATCAGGCCTGATCAAAGAGGTATCAAGCCTGACTGTCTATAATTCTAGATTTCTCTCTTAGGTCTTACGAGACCCAGCTATCTTCTTATTTACCACTTGTTCAAATTGTTATACCCTAGATTGAAATTTAGGAGGGTAGAGTTCTACCCTTGATGCTTTATTTTGACTTAGGAGTCCTATGCTAACCCTCATAGATGCCCCAAGCAGGGATTCCTGTGCTGTGCTGCCCAGAGTCTCCCCTGGCTCCTCCCTCTGATGCTCTAGGGGTTGTTGTGAGGAGTTCTAGATGAATTGCTAGGAGAAGGTGATTTTCCACATCTCCTCCCCAACACAAACCTTCTCTCTAGACCTACCCCTTCTCTCCTCCCTTCCTATAGCTCAGTATTCCCAGACTCACTCCATGTCTCCATGAATGAATGAATGAGCATTCATAAAGTCCTTACCATGTGTCAGGCATTGTTCTAAGTGCTAGGGATACACATATAAAATAAGGAGGTCTTTGCCCTCAAGGTGTTTACATTCTAAAAGGGCATGACAATGTATACAGGGAATATGGCTTGGGAGGGGTGGCTTGGTCTGGGAAGTCACTGGAATTTTGAGTAGTGCCCAAGTCAGGGTAGATGGATGTGTCTTTTCTAGAAGAAATGGTAATATGGATTTCTATAGAGCTTCTTCAGCAAAGGGGATTGAAAGTAAGAGGGCATGACAGGAAGATGCTTATGAAGAATGATGACTTCTCACCAATTATAACAATTCTCCACAGCCTCCTTATATCCCTAAGGCCCAATTTTCCCAGACCTCCCCTCTTTTCCCATGGCTCAGTCTCTCCAGAGCCTCCTTATATACTGATGGCTCAGTTTCCCCAGACCTTCCATTTTCTCCAATGTCTCAGTGTCCCCAGAATTTCCTAATATCCTCAGGGTTCTGTATCTCAGAGAATTCCTTGTTTTCTTCCCCTTAGTTCCAGGATAAGGCGGGTTTTTGTTTGTTTTTGTAAGAGGGCCTAAAGAAGGGAACTCAGCTCAATTGGGATGTTTTCTTCCACAGCTCAGGAAAGTCCTAAAAAGGGTCAGTTTGCCTTTCCTTCCTCCTAGCCTCATCTATCAGTGTGCCCTTGATTCTGGATGATGCTTCTCCCAAGGGCTGCAGAGAGCAAGCCCCTGACCAAAGCACAGAGTGGTGGAGAGAGCAGCTGGTGGCCCAGGAGTGGCCCCAGTTCCCATTGTAGATCTGCCACTCTCTTACTCTGTGACCTTGGCCCACTTTGTCCTCCCCTGGAAGATGAAGGATTTGGACAAGATGATCCCTGGGGTCCCCATCAGTTCTAACATTCTAGGTCTGTGAGTTTATGAGCTTAGTTTGTTTACATTGCCTTGTGAGAGACTGACTTTTCCCTTTCCTCCAGAGAGATTAGCCATGAAAAAGAAGAGGCAGATTTGTACTATGGAACAAGCTTTGGAAGGAGGGTCCTGAGTTAAAATTCCACCTCTGATGCTTACTGTGTAACCTTGGGCAACTCACTTAGGATTTCTGGGCTTCAGTTTTCTCATTTGTAAAATGACTTTTAACTCCCTCTTACAGTGGGGCCCTACTTCCAAGCTACACTGTCCCAAGCTTCAAAGGGTCAGGTGTTTTGGTTTGAGGGAGGGCAGGTTTTTCTCTCACCTGACCTGTTCTCTGGTCTGAAGATAACCTCAAGCCAACTTGCTAATTAACCTTCCAGTAGAACTTTGTGTGCTGTGGTAGTTCTTAGCTCTGATGAGCCTGTGTCCCTCCCCCACCTGGGTCTCCTGCCACTCACGATTTCTTCTTGGTTATCCACTGGGCTGGGATAACCAAAATCCTCCTTAAGGACTCACACAGGCACCCCTGCACTCCCTCCCCCCACCCCTGCCGGCAGCCGCTCAGCCCTCTCACCCAACCTCAATCTCAGTTCCAGAAGACGCTGGCGCTGCAGCTGATTTGGAGGCTCAGGGGTAAGTTTCTCTGGCACAGCATGCCTGGGGTCTGTGTCAGTGTGATTGTGGGGTTGGATTCTTCTTACAGTCCAGCACAGCCCCCTCTAATCTGTCTTTGGATGGAAAATAATCTCTGCCCATCTTTTTGTGGGTTTTGCTGCTCCAGGGGTTGTTTTATTACTATTTTGGGGGTAATTGTGTCTGGAGCTCTGTGTGTTTAATGCCTTTCCTCCACCATCTTGGCTCTGCCCCTTTCATTTGTAAAATGAAGGACTTGGACTTGATGGCATTGAGGTCCCTTTCAACTCAATATCTATGATTTTTTTTTTGTTTTTTGTTTTTTTTTGTTTTTTTTTTGCAGGGCAATGGGGGTTAAGTGACTTGCCCAAGGTCACACAGCTAGTAAGTGTCTGAGGCCGGATTTGAACTCAGGTACTCCTGAATCCAGGGCCGGTGCTTTATCCACTGTGCTACCTAGCTGCCCCCAATATCTATGATTTTTAAAGAAAAATTTATTATTCTTTTTTTTCATGGGGCAGTGGGGGTTAAGTGACTTGCCCAGGGTCACACAGCTAGTAGATGTCCACCTACCTGTCCCCAAAATTTATTATTCTAAAAGGTTATTCTGGTGGGAGTGGAATATTAAACTCAAAGGACTGAATGAGTGGAAACAGGAGAATTTCAGTCAGGACTAGAGTAAATAATTTTACTGGAGGGGAGATTATTGAGCAGACAACAGGTTATTCTACCTACAGACAAGATCCGCCATGCCCTTTTCTCCCAAAAGCTTCCCAATGCAGCCAGTTATAGTGACCATGGCTCTACTGAACCCAGACATTCAATTCATAGATTATGGTTCCCATTTCTGGAAACTCCAGGCATCCTTGGAGAATGGAGATGACCTGTCTTTCAGATCTCTGCTCATTTTTGCTTTTACTGGGTAAAAATCAATAAAGGGTGTACCTAGGGTGGGAAGGTGAGGGTGGCTGCCTAAGCACTGGAAGAGAGAGGTGAAATTACTAGTCCAGGGTCACATAGGTAGGATTTGAACTCAGGTCTCCATCTCCAAATTTAGTTCTTTCCTTACACTATAGGGAAACCCTCCCATTTTTTGAATGAAAACATATTCACTAAACACTATGTGCCAAGCACTGTACTAAGAATAAAAGCAAAATCAGTGCTTGCCCTCAAGGAGCTTACATTCAAATGGGAGAAATAACACATATGGATGAATGGTGGTCTTGGAGGCAGCCTTATTTTACAGAGGAGAAAACTGAAGCCTGGAAGATCCACTATTTTCACAAAGAATTGATGGTTTAACCGGGTCTAGAACTTGAATCTCCTGACTCCCTACTTCAGCATTCTCTCTAGTCTCTCCCATTGAGCCCCTGCTCCAATCCCATGAGACTCTCTTCTCAATCAGCCCGGTACCGACCATTCCACCATAGGGATCATGGATCCTCCCCCTCCCCTAAAGAAATTTCTGACTCTCAAGGCCCTTGGGAATCTAGCTGGTGATGCTATGGGTTTTGAGGTCTCTAGACAGATCCAGGCACAGCACAGACTTTAGAATTGCTGCTTGCTAAGCAGATGAGGGAGCATCTAATGAGATGGAAAATGACTTTTCCTTATAAGAGAAGACATGCCAGTCAGACACCCTTCTCCTGTCCTCCTCCTATCACCCAGCTCAGCCTAGCCAGGGAGTAGGGAGGGGAGAGAAAGAGAGAGAGAGAGAGAGAGAGAGAGAGAGAGAGAGAGAGAGAGAGAGAGAGAGAGAGAGAGAGAGAAAGGGAGGGAGCAAGGGAGGAGGGAGACAGAGAAGGAGGGAGAGAGAAAAAGAGGGAGGGGGAGAAAGAAAAGAGAGAGGGGGGAGAAAGGAGAGAGAGAGGGAGGGAGCAAAGGAGGAGGGAAACAGAGAAGGAGGGAGAGAGAAAAGGAGGGAGGGGAAGAAAGAAAAGAGAGAGGGAGAGAGAGAGAGAGAGAGAGAGAGAGAGAGAGAGAGAGAGAGAGAGAGAAGGAGGGAGGGGAGAGAAAGAAAAGAGAGAGGGAGGGAGAGTGAGTGAGCTCAAAGAGAAGGCCCTTGAAGGCCTCTACGCAGTTTGGTGGCATCACTTGAAAGACCATGAAAACAATAAACGGCTCATGGGGCTGGTGAATAACAGAAATTAAGCCGCGGGTTGAATGCAAAAGCCTGCTGTAGGCAAAGCAAGGCATTTCCTCTCTAAAATGAGTCAGAGATCTAAGCTTCAAATCCCAGCTTTGCCACTTGCAACTTGTGTGAACTTTTTGATCAGTCTTTGTCAGTTGTATCCAATTCTCCATGACCCCTTTTGGGGTTTTCTTGGCAGAGACACTGGAGTGGTTTGCCATTTCCTTCTCCAGCTGATTTTTATAGATGAGGAAACTGAGGCCAACAGGGTTTAAAAAAAGAAAAAAGGGTTAAGTGACTTGCCCAGGGTCCCACAGCTAGCAAGTATCAGAAGCCAGATTTGAATTCAGGAAGAGGAGTCTTCTTGACCTCAGGCCTGGTATTCTATTTCACGCATTCATACAGTCATGCACTCATACACTTAAGCAAGTTATTTAACTTGGACCTCAGTTTCCTCATCTGGAAAATGAAGACGTTGAACTAGATGACCTCTAAGGTCCATTTCAGCTTGAAATTTATGATCTTTCCAGTTTTTTTTTTGTTTTTTGTTTTTTTTTTTTTTTTAGTGAGGCAATGGGTGTTAAGTGTCTGAGGCTGGATTTGAACTCAGGAACTCCTGATTCCAGCGCCGGTGCTTTATCCACTGTGCCACCCAGCTGCCCCATTTTTCCAGTTTGATAGACTTGGGAGAACAAGTCTGGGATCAGGCAATAATGCATTGGTTTGGTGCAATGCGAAAGCTAAATGGGGCTAGGGTGGACTAGAGCTGGGAGTGATGGGCAGTGTCGATTCAAATTTGGCAGGGCTAATGCTTTCTGAAGACCCTTGCCGGGTTCTTTTAAAATATTTGAATTGGCATCAACAGCCAAGGAAAGCAGAATTCCTGAGACTGGTCAGTGCACAGCGGGATGAGTTTGACTGATAGGAAAAGGGAAGGAGAGGGGGAAGTGAAAGAAGGGGAGGTCATTGCAGGAAGTGGGATCTCTGGTGGAGAGGGTGTCCCTTTCAGTGAGATGCTGTATCTCATTACTCCTCATCAGAGACAAACTCCTGGGCTAGAGGAGCTGGGAAAAACCTATGCAAGGGCATGGAGGTGGGAAATATTCTTGTGGTTTCTGGTTTCAGGGAGACAACAGACTAAATGTGAGAGGTGATGGGGAGTAGTGGGAAGACCCCTGGATCAGAAATCTGGAGTTTGAGGCTCACCTCTGCCACTGAATAGCTGAGCAAGTCACTTTATTTAAATTTTTAAAATCTTTTTTTTTTTAAATGGGGCAATGAGGGTTAAGTGACTTGCCCAGGGTCACACAGCTAGTAAGTGTCAAGTGTCTGAGGCCAGATTTGAACTCAGGTACTCCTGAATCCAGGGCCAGTGCTTTATCCACTGCGCCACCTCGCTGCCCTAACAAGTCACTTTAAATCTCAGTGTCCTCCTCCCCTATAAAATGGAGAAGGGGTGGATTCTGTGGTCTTTAAAGGCCTTTCCATCTCTCAACCCAGTGATGGTGATGGAAGGGAAACCTAGTGTATCAGTAATGAACAAATGTGGCCAGTTTTTTCCCCGAGGGAACAAAGTGAGGATCTGGCCCATCCCTCTCAGACCCAACTGCCTTCTAAATAGGTCCAGGTGGGCGAGGCCACTGAACAAGCCACCCCTAGTGCTCAGAGCATGTCTTATATATCTCAACTCAGGCAGCTGCCCTCTTCCACTCTGAATCAATCAGTCACTGAGTATTAAGGGCCTACTATGTGCCAGCAACTATGGTTGCACTGATTCAGCAGCGCTTTGTGAGGTGACACCCTCTACTAGTGTAGGCTGGCAGCTACTCTGTGATTTAGTCTTAGAGAAGTTTCAGGGTCACTAAGAAGGGTAAATGACTTGTCTAGCCAGTCAGAGGAAGGACTTCCTCACTCAGAGGCTGGCTCTCAACACCATACAGGTGTCTAGATGAATGTAGCAAGCCGCAGCTTCTATATTATCACTGGATTTGGAGGGGAACCAGAGTTCAAATACTGCTTGTGTCATTTATTGCCTATGTGAGTCTGAGCAAGCCATTTCACTTCTGGGGCCTCTGTTCCCCCTTTGGGGAGTGAGGGGTTTGGGCTAGATGACTCCTAAGGTCACTTCCTGAGCCAAATCTCTGATCCCAAAAGACCATGTTGAAGTGAGTAGACCTCCAAGGCCCTAGGTCTGCCTCCCTCCACCTTTCTAGGCAAGTTGAGATGAAGCTGCTCTTCCCCTCCCATTGCTTGGCCTCTCGCCCATCCATCTTTCCAGGCAGTGCTAAAACCATAGGTTTGCAAGAAAATTGCTGCTTTCCCAGCAGTACATGAAGGAGGACCCAGCCTGCCCCTTCCCCCCTCCCCCCCCACATACTTGGGGGGGAGGAAGAAGAAGATTCACGAGGCAGGTAAGTTAGTTTAAAGGAACTTGTGGCCCCTCTATCACCTTGATGGGTAGAATGGATTTTGTTTCTGAGAGTATCTGTGAGACTTTAATTAAATCAGCACCTCAGTCTCTGCCAGGTCTCCCTGCTGCTTATCAGCTTCTTAAGGTAGTGATTCATTACCCAGGATTATTGTTTTTCATCCCTGAAATAATCTTTAAAGGCCTTCTATCAGGGAGATTAAAGCCATAAGTCATAAACATGGGAATCTCAGCACATGGGCAGTGCTGGTGGGGCCCCTCTCCAAGCAGGTAGGGGTGCTTGTCATCTGCTCTAATCCCAGTAGGAGGAGATGGCCTGTTCTCTTCATTTGATCTTCTGTCACTGGAAACCAGCCCTCCCTTCCCAACTTAGTATTTTTTTTTTAAATTGCCTTCCTTTGCCTGTTTGGGATTGTAATGGATAAAATGACATGGGGCTCATTGCTCTGGGTTGGGGGAAACAAAGCCTAAATTCCTTGTACATATTCTCTTCCTTCCTGCCCCTCCTTCACAATAGAATGTAAGGTCTTTGAGGACAGGGACTGTTTCACATTTGTCTTGGTATCCCCAGCACCTTGGACAATGCCTGGCACACATTTAATAAATTGTTTTTGATTAATTTGAATTGAAATGGACCCCTGACAAAGGGCCACTCACCTTCTAATCAAGAATGTCCAGCGATGGGGAGCTCACTACCTCCTAATATGGCCTGTTTCACTTTGCAGCAGCTCTCATTGTTAGGAAGAGTTTTGGAATTGAAATCCAGTTCTCTTGAAACTTCCTCCCTTGATCCAAATTCTGCTCTCTGGGGCCAAGCTGAACAAGCCTTGTCCCTTGCCCCTTTTCCCAAATATTTCCAAATATTTGAATACAGTTGATATGTTCCCCCCTCCAGAATCTTCTCTTCTTAATTGACCAGTTAGTATTTACTAAGAACCTACTATGTGCCAGGCAATGTTCTAGGTTCTGGGATAACAAAGAAAAGAAAAATGAGACAGTCCCTGTCTTCTTGGAGCTAACATTCTACTATGGAGATGCATGATGTTCACAGGTAAACTAACCCATGCTCAATGCAAACTAAAGACAGAGTGGCCCCTTTAAGAGAAGGGGCCACTAACTACTGTCATGTGTGGGGAAAAGGAAGTAGGCCAGTTTGGCTGGAGGATGGAAGACAAGCATTCCCTCTTTCTTCTACTGATTCTCTTAGGCATGATGTTGTGACCTTCCACCAAACATATTCTAGCTTGTTAATGTCTCTCCAAGATGTGACAGTTCTGAAGAATTCAGAGTGAGAGCATAGTTCTTGGTAAGTCAAGACAAAATTCCTAATAGCCCTAGATACAGATTTTCTTGGATTACATAAGGGATTCACCAGATTCCAACTGTATCCATTCTACTGGGTCCTTACATGAGCAATACCAGTAGACCTAATGCTCAAGTGATTCAGCACAAAACTGAAACCTGTTAAACCTGGAAAAGGAAGGGGTTGGACTAGATGACCTCTAAGAACCATTTCAGCTATAAGATTATGATCTTTCTAGTTTCATGGGTTTGGGAGATCAAGTCTGGCATGTAATGAGAGGGTTTGCTGCAATGGGAGGTCTGGGTTGGGTGACAGTGGATGTGAGTTGGGCATGTCGGGAAGAGTCTATGCAAACTTGGCAGGGCTAATGCTTGCTTTCTGAAGACCTCCTGCCAGGTTCCTTTAAGATGTTTGAATTGGCTGTCTTTCCATTAACAGTCAAGGAAAGGATTCAGGAGGACCTGAGTTCAAATCCAGCCTCAGACACTTGACACTTACTAGCTATGTGACCCTGGGCAAGTCACTTGACCCTCATTGCCCCGCAAAAAAAAAAGAAAAAGAAAAAGAAAAGAAACAGTAAAGGAAAGTAGAACTCCTGAGATACTGGCCAATGGGCAGAGGGATGAGTTTAACTGATAGAATATGGGAAAAAGAGAAGGGAGGGACCTATCAATTTAAGTCTCCCAAATCCTCCTGCATTACATATAGAAGAGATCACATATACATTTGTCATTTCTCAAATATACTAGAAATATTTTCATGGATAACTTTGAGGTTTTTTTTTCTTTAACACAAAGTCAGATTTGGGTAGGCTGAATAATGCCTGATCTGGGAACCAGTTGAACATTTCCTAGAGGACAGTTTCCTTTTGTAAGGGAAGTCTAGGATATTTTAGACAATGTTAATAACCGCAATAGCTATTGTCTAAGGACCAGCCCAGCTTAATTAAGAGGAAGTCGGGTCAGCTGAGTGGCGCAGTGTATAGAATACCGGCCCTGGATTCAGGAGGACCTGAGTTCAAATCTGGCCTCAAATACACTTACTAGCTGTGTGAACCTGGGCAAGTCACTTAACCCCAATTACCTCACCAAAAAAAAAAAAAAGAGAAAGTCAGCAGCAGATTAGCCACAGGATGATGAGTCTTTTAGCCACAGCTAAATCCTTCACTAAGGGATTGTGATTCGATTGTGGGGGGAGGCACTACATGAATGGGGAGGCATGTTCTTGAAGTGCTGAAACATATGAAGAAGATGCAGGGGCTCAGTGATTAGGGATTTTAGAGTAGAGAGGCCACATGAGTAGCTTGGTGCTAGAAAAGTTGGCCTTGGCTGGAGGAAGGTGGTTGTGTTAATCACCCAACAATTTGTCATTTAGGAAAGTGGTTTGCTAATGGGTATGGATTCATGGGTCATGTGTTAGGGCTGTGACCATGTAAGGACTGTTCTTGCTGGGCCAGGGATTTGCCTGAGAAATACGGTGGCTGACTTGGACCCAAAGACTCCAACTCATTACTAAGTAGGAAGGCCAAGTGCTTGTTCAGTACCAGACAAGTTGGGTCAAGCTGGTGATAAGATAGAGGGACTTAACTCTTAGATTTTCCACAAGTTTAAGCAGTACATCATGGAGACACTTCAGAAATTCCCTGCAAGATCACTATGATAGGGGGCAGCTAGGTGGAGCAGTGGATAAAACACTGGCCTTGGATTCAGGAGGACCTGAGTTCAAATCCAACCTCAGACACTTGATACTCACTAGCTGTGTGACCCTGGGCAAATCACTTAACCCTCATTGCCCTGCTGCCCCAAAAGAGATCACTATGATAAGTAATTTACTTGGAGTCATATAGCCACTATGTGTCAAAAGACTTGAATCTAGTTCTCCTTACTTCTGAGACAATGCCCCCTCCCAAATCTAGGCACTATGCCACACTGCCTCTCATAGAATATGTATACAAAAGAAATACTAGAGAATTTGGACAGGTTAAGATTCCCGTAGTCACTAAGCTGTGCTTGGGGAGTAGGGTGAGGGTATTTAGATCCATCCTGCCTTCCTCTGCTGATTTCTGGGTTGACCATCCCATTGTAATTCTAAGCCTCTTTAGGAAAAATGTGATCGTCTCTAGAATTTTAGAATAAAACTTTAAATTTTAGGAAGAAGACTTGGTTGATGTATTCCTACCTCCCTGTTTTATGGAGGAGGAATCTAAGGCTCAGAGAGATTAAATGATTTGCCCATGGTCAGACAGTGAGTTAGTGGCAGAAGGTGGACCTCCTTTCCACTATACAATGCTGCCTCTTTGGCGGCACCACTAACACTGAGTTCCTTAAAGGACCTCACAATCATTTGGGAGAAGATAATTTTCACTTTCTTATCCCCTGAACCAATAAGAATGGAATGATGATCAGAGGGACCACATGAGCCAGACACTGTTTCCATAATCACAGAATCTCAGCATTGGATATGATCTCAAACTCCATCTAGTCCAACCCTGACCTGCTTGAGAATTCCCTCAACATCATCCCCAAGCCTCTACTTGAAGACTTTTAGTAACGGAGAGTTTTCTTTCTCCCAAGGCAACCCATTCCAATTTTGGTCAACTCTAACCATTGTGAGGTTTCTACTTTAAGTTGAAATAAGCATCTCCTTGGCTTTTATCCATTGTTCCTAACCCTATCCTGTGGGTCCAAGAAGGAAGCAAACATTTATGAATCACTATATGCCAGATACTATGCTAAGTGCTTTACAAATATCTCATTTGAACCTCACAATAATCATGGGAGGGAGGTGTTAGTATTCTTCTCATTTTATATATGAGGAAACTGAGGCAAATGAAGAACTAGTGACTTGCTCAGGGTCACACAGTTAGTAAGGGGATTTGAATTCAGGTCTTTCTGACTCCAAGCTGAGTGCTCTAACCACAGCCTCACCTAGCTGCCTCATGTATCACAATGTTGACTCACATTGAGTTTATAGTTTACTAAAGCTTCCATAGTTTTTTCACATGAACCCTAGTCTCTTATTGTGAAGGTGATTTTTTTCTACCAGAGGGAAAATTTCTTTCTTTAAAAATAAAAGTATTTTATTATTTTCCAGTTACACTTAAGGATAGTTTCCAACATTTGTTTTCATAGTATTTTTAGTTCCAAATTTTTCACCCACCCTCCCTTCCCTCCCCCCTTCCCAAGATGGAAAGCAATGTAATATAGGTTATATAAGTGAAATCATATTAAACATATTTTCTGCATTAGTCATATTGTGAAAGAAGAATCAGAGCACAAGGAAAAACCTCAAAAAAGAAGGAAAAAAAACCAGCCCCAAAATAGAAACAGTATGGTTCAATCTGCATGCATAATTCACAGTTCTTTTTTCTGGATGTTGAGAACATTTTCTATCATGAGTTCTTTGAAATTGTTTTGGATCATTGCACTGCTGAAAAGAGTCAAGTCTATCACCATTGTTCATCACATAATGTTTCTGTTACTGTGTGCAATGTTCTCCTGGTTCTGCTCCTCTCAGTCAGCATCAGTTTATGTAAGTCCTTCCAGGTTTCTCTGAACTCCTCCTGCTCATTGTTTCTTTTTTTTTTTTTTTAGTGAGGCAATTGGGGTTAAGTGACTTGCCCAGGGTCACACAGCTAGTAAGTGTTAAGTGTCTGAGGCCGGATTTGAACTCAGGTACTCCTGACTCCAGGGCCGGTGCTCTATCCACTGCGCCACCTGGCTGCCCCTGCTCATTGTTTCTTACAGCACAATATTATTCCATTACATTAATATACCATTGAGGATATTCCCTCAATTTCCAATTCTTTACTACCACAAAGACAGTAGCTATAAATATTTTTGTACATGTGGGTCCTTTTCCCCCATAGGGAAAATTTCACATTCATCTCTATTAAACTTCATCTCATTGGATTTAGTTCATCCTTTTAGCTTGCCAAGATTTCTTTGCATCCTGAAAGCAACATATTAACTAAACTTCCCAATTTTACATCTGCAAATGTAATTATCATGCAATTTATCCCATCATCTAGGTCACTGATTAAAAAAGAAGTCAGCCTCCAAACTTCACATCAAACTATGAATGACTCTTCTTTGGATGAAGGAATGAATGAAAAAGTATTTATTAAGTAGTTTCTAAGAGCCAGGGACCATGCCAAACTCTGGAGATACACATGCAAAAAAGCAACACAGTTTCTGCCCTTAAAGGGTTTAAGGGAAAGGCAATACATATAAGGGAAGGTTGGTCTGAGAAGTCAGATGGAGATCCAATCTGGTCTTTGGATCATTTCTTAAGACTCCCAATTTTACTGCGATTGAAAACACATTGCTCAGTCACAGACACAAGGAGAGCATTGGAGACTGTCAAATACTTAGCTGAAATCTAAGGATTCTCTGTGTCTGGTCTAGTTAATCTGCTCCAAAAGGAACCAAAAAATAACTGAAATTACCTGTTCTGAAATGAGGCCAAATTCTCCCTGATTGTTGCTTCCTTTTCTAAATGCTCACAGTCCACCTCTTTAATAATATGTCTAGAGTTTTGCCAGGAATCAATGTCAAGTAATTTTTGTAAAGTTTATACACTACGTTCTTTTCTTCTCTGAAAGTTCATTCCTTTACCTTTCTCCAGTCCTGCAACACCTTCATGAGCCCCTTCTTACCTTTCTGGTCCTCTCACACAATTTACTCTCCTCCAGATACCCTGCCATACAATGATGCTGGTCTTCTTGCTGGTCCTTGAACACAACAAGCCCATCTCCCAACTCTGCCTTTTTCTTTACTTTCCCCTAAGCCTGGGATGATCTTCCTTCTCATTTCTGTCTCCTAGGCTTTTCTAGCTTCCTTCAGGACTCAGCTCCAAATCTACCTCCTATAGTAGGTATTTCCTGGTCTATCTACTGGAATTATCTTCCATTTATACCATATATGTCACATCTGCGCTACTATTCCCACCCCTATATTGTCGCCTTCCATTTGACTGGAAGACTTATGAAAGGCAAGTACCATGTTTTTGACTTTCTTTTTATTCCTAGCATTATACACCGACATTAAGTAAGTGCTCAATAGATGTATGTGGATTGAGTGACAGCTGTTTTCAAAGATCATTGTAACTGGTTTATGAATCACACCTGACAGTTCTTTCAGTTTCATGGTAGAAGGGGAGATGTGTGGTGTGTTTTGTTGCCCCCAAGAGGTGATTCTTATGGACCTGCTGACCCAATCTCATGGAGGGCAGCTAGATTCCCAATTAGTTTTTCCTCACAACTCCTCGATAATGATTTTGCGTTGTATCTCTCCCAACCCCCAAATGATTTTCCCCAGCAGAGAAAGCAGAAGCAATAGAAGAGGTTTCTTTTTCAGGAGCTATGCCTTCTTTTCATTGTGTATCATCATCACCTGATCCACCTTAGTGGCGGTCTTATCCATTTCTCTGATCTGTTGCTTGCCTCCAACAAAGCTAAACAATCTCCTCGTTGTTGACTTGAACATTTATTGCCAGCCTCAGCTTGTGCTGAGCATTAGTGCCCCCAACACTGTCCTTACAAGACTGCACCATGCTTCTGTATCGAACCTGTTCCCAGCCCCCCCCTGCTATCTCCTGTACACGTCTTCTTTAAATCCAAGCTGGCTGATGAATTCCCCTTGTCATCTCATCCCTCTCTTTAGACACAGCTCCTTCCTTTTCTTTTTCACCGGAATTGTTTCTATTTGTGTCTCCAGAATTTTGTTCTTGACAGTTTCCTATCCTTCCCAGGCTGACTTTCCTTGTAGGAATTTAAGCTGCTTGATCCTACCTGCCCTTTCTCCTACTATGGGCCTTGTCTGCCCTGTGGATGTCTTTTTCCTTTACTTGAGGACATAGCATCCTAGATTTAAAGCCCATAGGGCAATAAAATGCAACCCTTTCATTTTTCAGAGGGGGAAACTGAGGAACAGAGAGTTGTGGATTATCTACACTCACCTAGCTGGTAAGGATCTGAGGCAAGATTTGAACACAGGTCTTCCTGGCTCCAAGTCTAGTGCCCTATCAACCATACCCTGCTGCCTCTCATCTTCTCTATTGGGGAAAGGACAACTTTTCTAGTCATATTTAGATGCTAGAATCACACTTACTAGTCTCCTTGGCTTGATAAAAATACTTATATATGTGAAAGAAAGTTCCCTTTGTTTCCCAAGGAGCCCCAAACACATAGGATACAGGTGACCCATTTCAGAGAACTGTTGGGGAGTGGATGAAGGTAGCTTGCTCTGCACCTGTTTGTAATTAGAAGATAATGCTACATCTTTTGCCAAAAGTATTCCCTTTTTGGGTGGATAGAGCACTGGACCTGGATTCAAGAAAACCTGAGTTCAAATCCAGCCTCAGAGGCTTACTAGGAGTGTGTGTGTCCCTATGTAAATCATTTAACTTCTGTCTGCCTCAGTTCCTTGATCTCACTTATCTCCCAGAGTTGTTGCGAGGATAATATGAAGTAAGATTTGCAAAGTATTTAAAATACTCCCTGGCATGTTGTAGGCATATAGTAGGCATGTAGAAAATGTTTTCTTCCTCCCTCAGAGTCCAGGAAGAGTGAAGTCAGAGAAAGGAGATTGAGAGGTAAGGAGTGGGTGGAGAGAGAAGATATCTTCTTGGGGAGAGAAAGCTTCTCGCCTAGAATCATGGAGTTTTAGATATGGAAGGTACCTGATAAATCATCAAATTCATCCTTTTTATTTTGCCCAGAGTTAGAAACTGAGGCCCAGAGAAGGGGCATGACTTACTTAATGTCATAAAGGAAATTAGCAGCAAAGCCTGAACCCACACCCAGGTCTCCTTATCTTTATTCAATATTCTTTCTCTTATCCTAGTGTGTCTGTGGGATCATGGCTCCATACATTGTAGCTCCAGCTTCCTTCTTTTTGAAGAGGTAATCATGCCTGTAGCCCTTAGTGATTTTGTGAGGCTTAAATGAAGCCACGTATGTGAAGTGTTTCGTGAATCTGTAAGTGCTCTATGAAGGACAACTATCATAATTTGACAATATTAATGATGATGATTATCAGTGTTTATTTCTACTATGATTTGTGGTAGATGAAGCCTTTCCCTCACAACCACCCCTGTAAAGATATTTTTTTGAGTTCCAAATTTTCCTCCCACCCACACTCCCCCCCCCCCCTGCCCCTGCCATTCCTGGGGACAACAAGCAACCTGATATTCGTTATACAAACATATTTCCACAATAGTCATTTTATAAGAGAAGGATCAGAACAAAAAGAAAAAAATGCAAGAAAGAACAAACATGAACAATAACAAGAAAGCAACAACAAAAATGAAAATAGTATGCTTCAATCTGCATTCAGATTCCATAGTTCTTTTTTTGGATATGGAGAGCATTTTCCACCATACGTCTTTTGGCATTGTCTTGGATCGTTGTATTGCTGAGAAGAGCTAAGTCTATCACAGTTGATCATCACACAGTGTCTCACAACCACCCCTGGAAGTAGATAAAACAGGGACCCCTCTTTAGAGAGACAAGAATGAGTTACAACAGTGACCTGCCAGGGTTGCTGAGCTAGTCTAGGGCTTCTTAAACTTTTCCCACTCAAGACCCCTTTTCACCCAAGACCCCAATTATGTAGGTATATAATATAGGTATACATAAACCATTTCCTGTTGTCGAATTTTTCTTGACCCCCACATTCAGTTACATGTATGGGGAGGTTTAAGAAGCTAGGAGCTAGGGGCAGCTAGGTGGCTCAGTGGATAAAGCACTGGCCCTGGATTCAGGAGGACCTGAGTTCAAATTCGGTCTCAGACACTTGACACTTACTATCTGTCTGACTCTGGGCAAGTCACTTAACCCTCATTGCCCAGCAAAAAAAAAGAAGCAAGGATCTAGTCAATGGATGATTTACAGTCTGGATTTGAGTCTTCTGATGCCCAGTTTGTAAGTTTTCCCACTGTTCCCTGATATCCTTCCACCTCACATTATGTTTCTGCTCAACGTGGTTGGCTCTCAGTCTCCTCATCCAGAAAATGGGGATAACCACATATTTCCAACCCACCTCCCAGGGAGGTGTCATGGGGGACAGAATGAGATTATAGCTATGGATAAACATTGGCAAAGTTAAAGACCTTATTCAAACATGAGGGATTATTATTATTATAAGTAATAATAGTAATTTGAGATGACTATTCTCTTTCCTTCCCATGCCCTCCCCCGAACTGGTTCCCTGGTGTACCAACTCTACAAGTGATTAAAAAAAAGAAAAAGGAAACCCTGAAAAATACTTCTGGCCCCAAATTATTCATTCCTTCCCTATTAAATTCCTGCTTGCCTTCTACCTCCTGTAGGGGCATTAAATCTACCTTGTGCTGCTGCCATCCTTCCTTTCCCTGTTGCTCTTTCTAAAGTCCCAAGGTTTTGGTTTGCTTTTTCCTATTTATAGATCCCATGGCCCCATCTAGGAGTCAAGAAGGACCTGCAGACCTTGCCAGCATGGTAGATTCAGTCTGTGATGGCTCTCAGAGGCCTGGGGAGTTTAGCTGCCCACAGATGCAGTTCAATTCAATTGAGTTGAATTTTTAAAAATACATTAAATACCTATGATGTGCAAGGCACTGTGTTATGAACTTTTTTTGTCTAGACCTGTGATTTCCCTGTGTAAGGAACATTTGGTATGGAAACTCCTTCCAAAGATGCTATGAGGTACTCCATCTGGGACTTAGAGAATTTTCTGGTTCACATGATTCTCCCTGACTAGAAGGCCTGCCCTCTCTCTTCGATGTCATCACCTTACAGGGGATATGGAATTAGAAATGAAAGTTTTCCTCCTTTCAAAGAGCTGATATTCCACCGTGGTCAGGAGTGAGATTGGGAGAGCTGATCATTGCTTAGGGATAAGCACGGGAGTGGGTAGGATCCCGGGAAGGCCCTGGAAGCTGGGAAGATGGCACAGCTAAGGGTAGGACCCAGGCAGGCAGACAAGGACCAGGAGAACAAAGATCCTGAAGTATAGGGCCAGGTAGATTGTCTGAAGGCTGGAAGGGTAGTTAGTCAGGAGACCCAAAACAATGGAAAGGACAAGGTCCAGTGAGTAGCAGATTGTGAGCCCTGGATTCCGAGGAAAAATGCCCCTCACGCCAGGAGCCTCCTCTATACTTCCTCTTGGGAAGCAAACTGGCCAGTCTGAGGTCTGCAGGTTGGATCTAGCTGGACAAAGTATGAATTTTAAACCCGGTGGCTGGAGGGAGGCAGGGTGTGTATGGATAGTGGGCATTGGACAATAAGCCATTTGTCCCCTGCCCCAAACAGGTTGTCTTACAAATAAGATGTCACCTTCCATCATGTCCCTCCCTTCCTCTGAGATTTAGCTGGGCCATTAGCTAGGTCCTGGACATAAAACTAATTTTATAATTTGTAAACGTAGCTAAGTGGCTTTTATAGAGGAATGTCAGGAAGTGATAAAATACCATCAATAGATTTATAAAGCAGCTGAATGCTGATGTCTGTCTCTCTGTCTCACTCTCCCTGCCTCCTCTCTCTCTTTCTCTGACTTTCTTTTTCTGATTCTTTCTCTCTTTTTTATTTTTGTCTTTCTGTCTGTCTCTGACTTTCTCTCTCCATTTTTCTCTTTCCCTCTATTCTTTTTCTCTTTCTCCTCCCTTCCTCTCCTCTCCCCACTCCCCTCCCCTCCCTTTCCCTCCCCCCCTTCTCTTCCTCCCCCCTCCTCTCCCCTCCCCCCTCCTTCTCTTCCTGCTCCCACTCCCCTGAGTCACATGCCCCTGAAATGAGGGGCCCAGGAAGGCGTTTGTGGCAGATGTCCAGGCCTTTAATTTGGCTTTTACAAGACAGGTTTACAACATAGAGAGGAATGAGAAATCGGGGCCTGCTGCAGCCCATGAGCAAGGCTGTGGCGGAGTGCTGGCCTTGCTCCAAGATGCTGATGCTACCTCTCGCTCCCAGCTCATGGCACTCCAGGCAGCCACGCCCAAACTCCAGGGAATCTCCGAGGGCCATTACCTACAGTCCCCTCCTAAGGCTCACAACAACAACAACCACAACCACAATGAACATGTCTATGCCACTTTCTGGTTCACGAAGCTGTTTCTTCGCAGCAGTCTCATGAGGGCTGTAGCGTTGCTCCCATTTTGCAGATGAAGACATTGATGCTTAGAGAGGGTCGTTCAGCTAGTAAATGTCAGATTCTAGATTCAAAGCTCAGCCAATCAAATTTCAGGTCTTGGACCCTTCCTACTCTACTCTCTTGTCCTTCTGCACAGCTTTCCTTCCAATCACCCTCTACATCCCTCCTCTTTCTTCTCTTCCTCAACCAGATGTCACACAGATTGTCACCTGTGGCTCCCATTAGTCCCATACTGGTTACCTCAGTGATCTGGGGCACAGGTTGGAGGGTCCTGCTTACCCACCTACCCAGAAACAATGGAAGGGCCACACCTCCTGGAGAGGTGTTTCCAGGGGGATGCAGACATTACCAACAAAACTCAAAGCACTTTTCCATAAGAATGAAGGTCCTTAGAGATGAATTGGTTGTTGGGTTGAATTATTCTTTTTTCTAAGTGATAGGAAGGGAAGATTACATGATCTCCTTCTTCCTCAGAACAGGTCAGATGCCTACATGGAGAATAGTTGGCTCCTCTATCTTTCCGTTTTCAATATTTTCCCTGAGACAGTCCTAGGGTAATTTGAATAACTTGGTTCAGGTCCCCCAGTGGAATATGGGAGTAAAAAGCCAAATGAGGAGAGGGTAGAAGTTGACTTTAAAAACTTAACAGTTTACAGAGAGAGAAAATGAGACTGACTCAACATGAATTGGCACAGAATTGAAAACAGGGATCCATTTGAGTGGCGAAGGAAGGGAATACTCCAATAGCCTCATGCCTTCCCTTGGTGTGAGAAGATGGGAGGCACTGGGATATCAGCGTGCAACAAAAGGAGATGGTTTGGTGTAGAGGCATATTTTGAGCTATAAACATGTCCACCAGCAAACAAGCTCTCGAGTGATTACTTTATATGGGCCCCCATGAGAACTGGTCCTTTAGGGAAGGTGATGAGCACCATCTGTCAGGGAACAAGCAACTTCTGGAAGTCAGGAAGGGAGCTGAGCTGTGAGAGGACAGAGGGTGGAATCTGGGCGCAGGTCACAGCTGTAGCAATAGACTTTAGAAGGTCTGTTTCCTCCTCTCTGATTAATCCATCAATCAATGGATAAGCCCTTACTGTGCCAGACCCCACGCTAAGCACTGGAAATATGAAGAAAAAGCAAAAAGAATCCTTGTTCTCAAGGGGCTCCCATTTTAATGGCAGGCCCAACATAGACCTAAATCAGTACATAGAAGATGATTAGAGAGTAGGTGAGGGAGCAGCTAGGTGGCGCAGTGAATAAAGCACTGGCCCTGGAATCAGGAGGACCTGAGTTCAAATCTGGCCTCAGACACTTGACACTTACTAGCTTTGTGACCCTGGGCAAGTCACTTAACCCTCATTGCCCCGCAAAATAAACAAACAAAAAAGAGTAGGTGTTAGAGGGAAAGACACTTGAAGCTGGCAGGATCTGGAAAGGTCTTCTGAATGGTGCTTGAGCTGAGATTTAAGGAAAGCCAAGGATTATAGGGGGCAGCTAGGTGGCGCCATAGTGCATAGAGTGCCATGCTTGGATTCAGGAAGACTCATCTTTCTGAGTTCAAATCTGTCCCCAGACTCTTACTAGGTAGGTGACCTTAGGCAAGTCACTTAACCCTGTTTGTTTCAGTTTCCTCATCTTTAAAATGGGCTGGAGAAGGAAATGGCAAAGCACTCTGCCAAGAAAACCCCAAATGGGGTTATGGACAGTCAGACACAGCTAAAACAACTGAACAACTGAACAACAATAACAACAACGTTACGGCACTTGGATGGTGAAGGCTTGGGGTCAGGAAGAATCATCAGCCTGGATTCAACTCAGACTCTTACTAGCTGTGCAACCCTGGGCAACCTATTTGCCCAACCTATTTGAGGCAAACTCTATTTGCCTCAGTTTCTTCATCTGTAAAATGAGCTAGAGAATTTGTCAAGAAAACTCCAAATGGGGTCACAAAGAGTTGAACATATCTGGAAACAACTCAAAAATGGCTTAGAGGAGTCAGCTGTTTGGAGGGGAAATGTTCCAGGCACAGGGCACAGCTAGTGCAATAGAACACTGTGTGTGAGGCACTGGGTATTTTAGAGTGGTTGGGGCAATACAGGGAATTGAGAAAAGGTCATTAATAATGGTTAAATGGGGCAGCTAGGTGGCACAGTGGGTAGAGCACTGGCCCTGGATTCAGGAGGACCTGAGTTCAAATCTGGCCTCAGACCCATGACACTTTCTAGCTGTGTGACCCTGGGCAAGTCAATTAACCCCAATTGCCTCGCCCCTCTCCAAAAAATAATGCTTAAGTAATATTATTTGGTTGGAGCATCAAAACCTTATCAGCAACCTGGCAGCTTCATCACTGGCCAAGGGTGAGGCTGAGATTGTAAACGAGAGGTAGGGGCTCTGCCTAGAATGACCTCATGGGATGAGCTCACAGCACTAGCAGGTCAGGGGGAAGAGAGACTTCTCATCATTTTGGGCTAATAATCTTGGGGATGAAGGAGAGGGATCATAGCACTTAAATTCTGTCTAGAGAACTTGGGTTTTACCTGCTGTTCCAGACCCAGGCTGCCCCTGAGGCTATTGTTTGTAGGGAGGAGACACTCAGTACACATAAAGACAAGTCCAACAGGTTATTCCCTTGGTCAAGAAATTCCCAGGGCTCTCTAGTACCTCATGGAAAAAAACCCCCACAAATTACTCTGACATTTAACCCAATCTAGCTAGTTACTTAATCAAAGGAGGTTTTTTGATACACATGTTTCAATCATCTCCAACTCTTATTATTGGTATTTCTGTATAATCCTTTTTTTGGGGGGGGGGATGCCCTGAGTTTTGACTTTGTCCCTAGAGGGAGTGGTCTATGTAGATCTGTGGTTGACCTTTAATAGAGAGTTGCCCTGGGCACTGATCAGGGAATGACTTGTCCAGTGTCACACATCTAGTATGAGTCAGAGGCAGTCTCGCACCCTGGTCTTCTTCATTTGGAGGCCAGCTCTTTCTCCACAATAGCTACAGTACCTCTCTGATCACCCTTATCCTTCATAAACAAGCCCCATGAAAATGATTCACCGAACATTAATGGTATTGGCAAAGGAAAGATTAGGTAAAGGGGGAGTGAAGCTCAGACCAGGACCTCTAGGACAGTGGCTGAGGGAAAATCTGGGTGACTGGTATATGGAGTCAGGGATTGGGTAGGAGCTCAAGGAACCAAGTGGGTTCAGAGCCTGAGGTGGTCAGGGGGCTTAGAGTCTCCAGTCAGTAATTAGAGATTAGTGAAGTTCAGATGTATTATCACAACAGGATTCCCTTTGCCAAAAGGACAGGGATTCCCTGCTTTGGTTCTAATTCCCTGGGAAACTGAGACCCTCAAGCTGAGGGATCCAACTGAGTTCTAGTCTGGCAATCCTTTACAAATTCCTAGTTCTGTGGCAAATGTCTGAGCCTCTTAGCTGCTGTTCCAGATCCAGGCTGCCCCTGAGGTTATTGTTTGTAGGGAGGAGACACATTACACATAAAGAGGTTTGACAGGTTATTCCCTTGCTCAAGAAGTTTCCAGGGCTCCCTAGTACCATATAAAACACAAACTACTGTCTGACATTTAAAAACCTTCATATTCTGATGCTAGTCCATCTTTCCAGGTTTATTGTCTATTATTCTCCTTTACCCACTCAGGTTCTAGCCAAATCGCACAGCTCATTGTTGTATATGACTTTCATTCTCCCATTTCTTTCAATCTTTCCCACTTGCCTACAGAGACCTGTCCTTCCCTCTCTGTCACAGAATTGTGACCTTTTAAAAACCTCAGCTCAAGCACCGCCCCCTCCTTGAAGCCTATTCTGACCCCCCCATTGATATTATTTAGTACACATCTACTTCTCTGTATGAAGATGATCATCCTGTTATAATAATAAAAAGAGGTAATGTTCATATAGCCTTTTTTTGTTTTTGTTTTTGTTTTTGTGGAGCAATGAGGGTTGAGTGACTTGCCCAGGGTCACACAGCTAGTAAGTGTCAAGTGACTGAGGCCGGATTTGAACTCAGGTCCTCCTGATTCCAAGACCGGTGTTTTATCCACTGCACCACCTAGCTGCCCCCTCATATAGCCTTTTAAGCTTTACAAAGCACATCCCATTTATTATTGTATTGGATCCTTACAATAGTCCAGTAAGGGAAGTGCTATCATTAGATGCTATCATTACCCCATTTTACAGATGAGGAAACTGAAGCTGAACAAGGCTGGGTGATTTGCCAGAGTCACACAGCAAATAGGCATTTGAAGCTAGATTTGAACTCGAGGTCTTCTCTCCAAGCCCACTGCTTTAACCATTGTGCCAGGCTCAATTCACAGATAGAGAGCTGGAAAGGACCTTAGAAGTAGTTGAATTGAATGCCCTCATTGAAAAATTGGAAGGAGAAAGAGGCTAAGGATTTGTCCAAAGGAGGCATTCAAATCTAGGTTGCCTGAGTCCTAAAAGCAGCCTGTTTTTTATTAAACCAATATTGCCTCTTAATTTTATTTCCTTCCCACCCCTAACTTCCATAGAATATAAGTTCTTGGAGTGCCAGAATTAAAAATATATATACATCACCAGGACCTAGTATTCTAAGGTTAGAGAACTTTGAAGTTCAGTCATTCGGTCAGGTCTGACTCTGCCCCATGTCCGTGGGGTTTTCTTGGCAACGACTGGAGTGGTTTGTGCCAAGAGAACATAGGTGCTTAATAAGTGCTTGTTGAATGAATGAACAACATCACTGATGGCCCCAAGTAGGCTTCTCAGAAAGACATGGTGTAATATATCTGAGGTGGCTGTTACAAAGGACAAAGATTGGGGGAAGAGAAGGAACAAGATACAGGCAAGAAGCCCCTGTCTTGGCATTCTTCCTTGCCCAAAGGCATAGGGAAGGAGTAGATGAGAGCTGGAAGTCCTCAGAAGAGGGAGAAACCTCTGTGGTTTGGGGTGGTTAGGGAAAGCTTCATGAAGAATATAGACCCTTAACTTTGAAGAATGAGTAGAAGATGGATGGAAGGAGGGCTTTCCCACTTGAGGGAAGAGCATGACCAAAGGAAAGGAGGTGGGAAAGGACAAAGCATGTCCAGGGAAACAGTGAGTGGCCTAGAATTGGCCAAGTCATGGTGCCAGACTCAAATGGGTCACATATTTGACACCTCTGGGCTGTAGCATCGAGTTCTGTTTGGGGAACAATGAGGGGCAAGGTTGGAGTCAGATTGGCAAGAAGATTGAATCCCCTGACTGAGGAATTTGGACTAGATCTTATAAGCAAAGAGGAGTCATTGAGGCATTTATTGAGAAGAGTGGTATGCTAAGCTGTGTATTAGGAAGATTAATTTGGTGGTGGTGCACAGGATGGTTGTTATTAATTAAATGAGATTTATTAAAAGTACCCTCGTGTATCTGCCACAGCATGCCATATGGGGAAGGGACTTATCTGGGCAGTAAGGGGTGTGTGTGTGCCTGTGTACTGGCATGCATGGCTCTGCATGTCATCCATCATGGATATACATACATGTTAGCCACCTGTGTTTCCTCTGCCCCAGTTTACTCAGGGAAATTTATGGTAGATTTGAGAAGCCAGTCAGCTCCTGGAGAGGGAAGGAAGAGGGAGGGAGGAAGGCAGGCAGTAGCACCGTCTGCTGGGGTGAATCTTGGGGATAGGGTTCAAGGCTGGAGGGCCTCGGGCTCACACAGAGCCAGCTCTCCTGTCTCTGTCTGTCTCCTGCCAGGTCAGGCGGAAAGCTGCATTTATTCCTAGTGTTGACAATGCAAGGGAGGAAGCAGCAAGGAGCCCTGGGCTGGGACTCAGGAACCTTGGGAGGGTGGCATTTCTCAGTGACATTGGCTTATTGCAGTATCATAGGATCTCTGCTTCAGAGTGAGAAAGGGCCTTAGCAGTCACTCAATCCATGACTTGGTGTATAGAGCAGAGGACATGGAGTTAAGGAGGTTTGACTCCAACTCTTGGCTTTGTCAGATTCTAGCTGTGTGACCCTGGGCCAGTTCCCTAACCCATCTTTGCTTCACTTTCCTCATTTTTCCTAGTGCTTCATGGTTTATAAAGTGTTTCCCTTACTAGAATGTTGTCTATAATAAGGAGAAGGGACTCACTGTCCCCACTTTGCATACAGGATGCATGCCTATGTGTGTGTGCCTATCTACATGCATGCCTCAATCTGCGTGCATGCATGTGTGTGTGTTTCCCTGGAAACGGGCTTTCCAACCCTGCAAGGTTAAGCAGTGAGAGTATAAATAGCCCTATTTTATAGATGAAGAAGAAGAGGATCCTAGAGATAAGGCCACACAGCTTAGGAAGTAGACCCAGGTGTCCAGAATCCACATCCAGGGGTCTTTTCTCTGGAGCTCATCATTTCCCAATTAAAAGGAGAGGGACTGGACCTCTTATTTCATTAGTTTAGGGAATGCCTGGGTGAGGACACTGCCTATGCCAATGCAGGACTTTCTGTAACTTATCATCTTGAAGAGAGGGGTACAGCAGAGGGTCAGACATTGGCACGATGTACCCACAACACTCCCCAGTTCAGCCCGACCCGGATGAAAATGTAATCTAGTTGACAAAATAAATAAGAAATGCCAGGGAACATAGATAACATTAAAATGTGGGTTTCTAAGTCACTATGCACCATCAGGCATCCTTAGGTACAGTTTAATGGCTTCAGTTTCCATTGAGATAGACATTGCTGGCATGGGTCACTGGGAAAATAAGTGACATGGCTGAAGTCACACAGACAACGTGTGCCAGAATCAGGATCCTTTGAATCACAAACTAGAGCTCTGTCCAAGGTACCAACCCCACTGAGCTCCATCAAGCAGGTACCAAGTCCTCATTATATGCCAAACACCACGCTAAGGCAGCTCCTCTCTTCCCTCCCTCCCATGCCCCACATCTACAACTCTGGCTCAAAGCATATGCAGGCCCTCTGCCCTTTAAGCTGATTTCTTCGCATGTTTTCTGCTCTATCTGTCTCTCATTGCCTCCCTCAGCCCTGCAGCAGGGCCCTTACCTGCGCCCCAGCTTGTCTCAGGAACATACATTCCTGTCACTCCCTTCCAGGCTCCTTCCCTCACCCCAGACTGCTGTTGACCCTGGCTCTCTCTCCCTGACACCCAGAGATGGACACCAGGAATGGAGACTGAGGGAGGGCACATCTCTGTGAAGGGCTCACCTACAGCTGCAAGTGAGGTCTGGGGGCTTCTTTACTTGCAGTCTTTAAGCCAGAGAATTTCTGTTCCTCTCTTCACCCCCTAATTTTCTGGTTCCCCCCAAATCCCCTCTCTGCCCCAGTAATCTCTGTAAAGGCTCTGATTTTAAAAAAGTATTGTTTTATTTAATGTTAAGGATTGATCATCACAGGGAGATGACCCATCGAACAACTATGAATTGTGCTCTGGTAAAGAACTTCCAGACACATTTTCCATTTTCTGAGACAATTCAATTCAATAAACATTTATTAGGCACCTACTCTGTGTCAGGCACCATGCTAAATGCTGGGGATACAAAAGACAAATAAAATCCAAAGTGGTGCCTGTCCCCCAGGAACTTATTGTATTGCATGTTATAATTAGAGAAAAGGATAATATGTGAGTGGACAGCATACATGTTCCCCATCTTCTGAATGAGTGGTATCCCAAGACTTTGTTTTTAAATTGGAAACACAGGGGTGAGGGGCTGTGGGTAAAGAACATATGGAGCTTGGTGGAGCCCCAGGGGGTCACTGGGTGACTGTGCTCATCTGCGAGCCTTTGGCCTCTGTTCCCCTCCCAGAGTGACTGATGGATGGCCATATTTCATCCTGGCCCTAGCTCAGGGAGGCAGGCTCAGCTCCCTCCAGATCCTCGGAAATTCAGGCCAGGATTAGGGACAGAATGGAGATACTGGATTCCTTTAAAATCCCCTTAGAAGGATAAGAAAGTGGGTGACAGGTGAGGAAGATAGGAGGAGCCTTGAACAAGGGCAGCAAACTAGAGAAAGAATCCCTGGCAATTGGAGGAGAGGCAGTGTGGGGCAGTGGAAAGAGTCTTAATGGGGGTGGGGTGTGGAGCAAGAGACCTGAGCTCTAGTCCGGGTCCTAATAAGGACTTACCCTGTGATCTTGGGCAAGTCATGCTCTAGGCCTCAGTTTCCCCTTCTGTAAACTGAAGGGGTTTGAGTAGATGACTAATTCAGTCAATTTGTTTATTTATTTAAAGTTTGGAGTTCCAAATTCTATCCCTCTCTCATTTCCTCTCCCCTCCCCTCCCCCTTCCCTGAGGGGGTGAGCAATCCAGTACAAGTTATACATGTGCAATTATGTAAAATATGACCATATCAATCAATTGTTTATTTATATAAAATTTTAATTCAGTCAGTTTGACCACTAGGCTTACTTTAGATCACCTTGCCTCTGACACAGGAAACAGAGAGCTCTCCTTTGTGATGGGTCTGGGTCTGAGAAAGGTGGGGGGTGAGATCCGATTACTCTTTGGACAAGGCCCACTAGATGAATGGAACTAGATGAAAGGGCCTATGAAGAAGCTGTGAAGCAGAGAGAGGTCAGGAGCTGCTTTTTTCCATTGCAGGGCCCTGACTCCTTCTTCCATACCCCTGACACATCAGGGCAAGCCAAGGTCAGGACCTTTAGGGCACCATTGCCCTGTGTTCAGCACAAGGGACAGGATTTGGAATGGGTATGAGGTTTGGGTAGAATTCTGCCCTTTGAATGCATTCTTGACCTTTGAGGCCCAACTTAAATACCAGCCCCTACACCCCAGTGCTTCTAGTTGGCCCAGTGGTTAGAGTGTGGGATGTGGAATTGGAAAGGTCTGAGTTCAAATCCTACCTAAGATACCTACCAGCTGCATGACCCTGAGATAGTAATTTTTATTTCATTTTCAAAAAGAATTTTTTATTCTATTTTCTCAATTACATGTAAAAACACATTTTAACATTCATGTTTGGTTTTTTTGTAGGGCAATGAGGGTTAAGTGACTTGCCCAAGGTCACACAGCTAGTAAGTGTCAAGTGTCTGAGGCTGGATTTGAACTCAGATCCTCCTGAATCCAAGGCCAGTGCTTTATTCACTGCGCTACCTAGCCGCCCCCTTAACATTAATTTTTAATAATGTTTGAGTTCTGAATTCCCTCTCTTCACTCCATCCTCCTTGAGAAGGCAAGCAATTTGATATTGATTATATATGCACAGTCATGTGAAACCTATTTCCATATTAGTCATGTTGCAAAAGAGAACATAGACCTCCCCCCAAAAAGAAAAAAATCACACAAAAAATAAAGTTAAAAACACATGCTTTGATCCATATTCAGACTCCCTCAGTTCTTTCTCTAGAGGCAGATTACATTTCTCAACACAAGTCCTTTGGGATTGTGTTGGATTATTGTCTTGCTGAGAAGAGCTAAGTCATTCATAGCTGATCATCCTGCAATATTGATGAGCAAATCATTTAACTTTTCTGTGCCTCTGTTTCCTCATTTGAAAATTAGGGATAATAATAGCACCTTCCTTACAGTGTTCTTGTGAGGATTTCTCCCTCTCCTCTCTCTGTCTCTGTCTCTGTCTCTCTCTCCTCTCTCTCTCTCAGTTTGAATTTAAAAATTTTTTTTTCTCAAATTACATGTAAAAAAATTTAACAACAATTTTAAAACTTTGTGCTCCAAGTTCTCTTACTTCCTCCCTCCCCAACCCCCTTAAAAGCTCAAGCAATTCAATATGAGTTATACATGTGTAATCATGTAAAGCATTCTCTCTCTCTCTCTCTCTCTCTCTTTCACACACACACACACATACATACACACTCTTTCTCTCTCATGTATACTGGGAGGATTGGAATTGAATTTGTTGACTTGTTTGAGGGTGATGGGATAGGGGATCCATTGACAGCTAGAGCTGATCAGGCAACCTTGGGGCTCCCTGACACTCCCTCCTCTCTTCTCCCCCATTCCTGCCATCCTCCAGCAGACCCCATTAAGCACAAACCATTCAAATTCAGACAAGACTTCCAACTGTCTTTCACTTGTTCCCCAGGCTCCCATTTAACCACTCAAGGTAATTAGCTAAATCAATTAACTGGGAAAGTCTGGGTCCTCTCCCCTCTTTCACCTCTCATCCTCCCTCCCCTAACCCAAGTGCTATCATCCATCTTAGCTTGGCATCTGAACTGAGTTGGAGTGGCTAGAATTAGCAGCATTGTCAAGATGTGTTGGCCCATCCATGCCCATGCTTCTCTCTTATTAGATCCTCAGGAATTCTAGGGGCAAGGTGGCATCCCTTTTCTCCATAGAGAGGCATGGGACTGGACCTGTGATTCCATTATTTGGAACTCCCTCTGCCAATGTATGTCACCATCTTCTCTGCAACTTATAGCCTCAGAGAACTGCCCATGGTGAAGTTAAGGTGATTTGCCCAGGGTCACTCAGTGGAACTCGAGCTCAGGTCTTACCGGCTTTGAGGTCATCTTTTTAGCCTAGTTACTGCCTGAACTAGTATCTCCACTCCTTTCCACAACAGCACAATTCACACACTTACTCATACTCATACACTCAAGCACATTCACACACCACGATGAGAAACTGTGCTGAAGATAAAAGGAAATACTCATGGGATTTAAAAATAATATATCTACTCCCAAGGGAGCCCATGATCACAGATACATATCTACAGGTACCTACAGGAATATACAGGTATGCACTCACACATATACCTTCCATAAGAATAGATGCTTATATATGTTTATAAGAACACACACAGACACACACTTCCATACTACCACATAAGAAGACAAACTCCCTCACAAATATATACACACACAGGCAGCGTTCCTCTCTTTGGTTCCCCAACCTTCTATCAGAATGTCCCTTCACACACACTCATCAGAAGACATGCTCACACCTCCTTCAAAGACAAATTTACATATATACCCAAGCAAATAGGCTCTCTCTCTTCCTCTCTCTCCTTCTCTCTCTTCCTCTCTCTCCATCTCTCTTTCTCTCCTTCTTTCCCTCCATATCCCTCTCCCTCCCTTTCCCTCCTTCTCTCTCTCCCTCTTTCTCTTTCTTCCTTTTCCTCTCTCCCTCTCCCTCCTTCTCTCTCACTTTCTCTCCCTCCTTCTCACTCTTCCTCCCCTTCTCTCTCTCCCTCCTTTCTCCCCCTCTTTCTCTCTCCATCTCCCTCCTTCTCTCTCTTCCTCTCTCTCCCCCTCCTTCCTTCCTTCCTTCCTTCCTTCCTTCCTTCCTTCCTTCCTTCCTTCCTTCCTTCCTTCCTTCCTTCCTTCCTTCCTTCCTTCCTTCCTTCCTTCCCTCTCTCTCTCTCCCCCTCCCTCCCCCATCCTCCTCTCTCTCTTTCTCTCAAACAATTCTTTTTTTTTTTTGGTGAGGCAATTGGGGTTAAGTGACTTGCCTAGGGTCACACAGCTAGTAAGCGTTAAGTGTCTGAGGCCGGATTTGAACTCAGGTCCTCCTGAATCCAGGGCCAGTGCTTTATCCACTGCGCCACCTAGCTGCCCCTCTCTCTCTCTCCCTCCACACACATTAGTGATACCCCGAGGTCCTAGGGCACAGGAGATTCCAAGGAGCAGGTGTAAGGAGGGAAAGAAGCAGGGCTTGGAACATCTCAGTGAAAAGATTTGGGAGGTGTTTGGCTGGGGGTGGGGTGGGGTGGGAAGGACTTCCTAGGAATGATGCTGAGGGATGGCATGGCATGTTCTGTAGCATCTTGGGCCAGGTGTAGTGGAAAGGAAAAGGGACAAACCCTCAATGCTTCCTTCCAGCCCCTGTGCCTGCCTCCCTTAACAGCCTTGGCTTCCCCTGGTGGGAACTGCTGGCTCTGAGCTGGAGAACCAGGATGACAAAGACAACAGGAGGGGGTTACAGAGACTCTTTCAGCTGCAATTTGTTTGTTTTCTGATTTTTACTGCCTCATGTGTTAATTTTCTCCAGCGTCTCCCAAGAACTCTGTTCTCCCAGAGCTAATTTAGCTGACCTGACAGATGGAGAGGCAGCAAGTTGTAGAAAACCTTGTTTATAGGGATGCCAGTCACTTCCCTTCTGTCAGGAGAGAGGTGGGGGACCACTGGCCTGGCGTACCATATACACTCCCAGAAATGGCTTTTGTGAAGATTTGTTTTGCTCAATTGCTGTTCTTGAGTGGAGTGGGATTCTCTCCAAGGGTTCTCAATCCTGGTTCTTCTAGTTACTTGCTGTGTGACCATGAGTAAGTTGTTGCCATTCTCTGGACCTTGGTTTTCTTAACTGTAAAACAAGGGGTTCTAATCTTCACACTTCTCACCTCTTAGGGTTGTCATTAGGAAAGGTACTTGTGCTTTGCATTCAGGACCATCTCACCTAATCCTCATAAGAACTCTGTGAGATAGGCCCTGCTGGTATTATTATGCTCATTTTACAGATGGGAAAACTGAGACTCAGAAAGGCTAAGTGACTTTTCCAGAGTTACACAGCAAGTAGATATCACAGTGAAGATTTGAAGCACATCATTTTGACCCTAAATTCAGCTATGTTGCTGATTGATGGGGGGGGGGGGGACAGCTATTATCTGTTAAATTCTGCCCTGCCTTGACACTAATCTAATCAGTCCTTAGTTACATCAACTCTGAGAATCCCCCAGATGCCTCTTCATGGCACTGACAATTGGTCTTCTATGCCAAGAATTTGCAAATGCTGCCAAGCGAATTGTACTACCCTGCTACCAGACAACATGGTGGCCTGAAGGCCTAAGAAATGGTGTCCCTGCCCCCCAAATCCCAGTGGTTCTTGGGGGGGGGGTGGAGTGAGGGAAGCATGAGGAGGTGAAAAGATAATGAAAATGGGGTCTTTCCCAGGTTACCTCTTCTTCCCTTGTGGACTGAGGTACTTTGTTTTAATTCCAACGCTTTCCAACTGTGTGGATTTTGGTGCTTTCACTCCTCTGGGATTCAGATCCTCATCTATAAAATGAGGGGGACCACATCATTTCCAAGACCCCTTTAAACTATTTTTAATTAAAAAAAATTGGGGTGGGGTGGGGCAATGAGAGTTAAGTGACTTGCCCAGGGTCACACAGCTAGTAAGTGTCAAGTGTCTGAGGCTGGATTTGAACTCAGGTCCTCCTGAATCCAGGGCTGGTGCTTTATTCACTGTGACACCTAGCTGCCCTCCCCTTTAAACTCTTCCAGACTGTGGAAGGGACCTTGAAAAATCTGTGACATCAGTAGGCTGTTTATGGGATGCCCCCAGAATCCCTGTGCTCTGCCCCCTTTTGTGGTAACAGTCCTGTCTTAATTCTTTTTCACTCTCCCACAAATTTCCCTCCAATCCTTGATTTATATGGTGGCATCAATGATTGGCAGCTTAAAGTCATATCCCTCTCTGTAGCCTTTGCATGTTAAGGAGTCAAAACTAAAGAGATGAAGCTTTGATGGTGGATTTTCAGGCATTAGCCTGGTGGAGGAAGGTTTTTTCCCCCCACCCACTTTCTGAGCACTGAGGCCTTTCTCATGCCCCTCAGATCACAGTAGCTTGCTATGATTGGGTTACCCATAGTCCAGTATGGATCGTTCATATTAACATTTAGGATGTCAGTTTCTTTCACATATAAAATGGGGGAATATTTCCCTTCATCTTTCCTTATTCACAGGGGACACTTTCCTTTTTCTTATCTCTGGTTACTGAGAAAAGAGATGAGAGACATTCCCAACATCGATCAATTGAGTATTTATTGAATATCCATCTCACGTGGGCATGAGGGCTGTGCCAAATCAAAACAACATCCTGAAATCTTAATGTTGAAAGGGACGTTTCAGACTATGTGGTCCAATCCTTTCCTTTTAAAGAATAGAAAATTGAGGCCAAGTGACAGCTAGGTGGTGCAATGGATGGAGTACTGGCCCTAGAGTCAGGAAGACCTGAGTTCAGATTTGGACTCAGATACTTACTAGCAGTGTGACTGTGGGCAAGTTAGTTAACCCTGAAAGAAGGAAGGAAGGAAGGAAGGAAGGAAGGAAGGAAGAATGGAAGGATGGAAAGATGGAACAATGGAAGGATGGAAGGAAGGAAGAGAGGAAAAAAATAAAATAAAATTGACACCAAGAGAAATAAAGTGACTTGTCCAAGGTAACACAACTATTGAAGATCAATGTGGGAAAACAAGTGAGAAAAGGTAGAGATTCTAAAATCTGGTGGTACCTGTGGGCATATTAAAGGCAAATGTTGGAACCAGGAACCTGGATATGGATCATGGGATCATAGATTTAAAGGTAAAAGGCCCCCTAGAGGTCATCAAGTCTAACCCACCAGTGTTATAGATGAAGAAATTGAGGCCTGAAGAGGTCAAGTGACTTGCTCAGGGTCACACAATGTCTGAGGCAGGATTCAAACCCAGGTCTTCCTGAGACCAAGTCCAGTGCTCTAGCCTCTGCACTGTGCTTCCTTGAACATAGCTGCTATTCAATGATGGCAGGTTTGGGTGTGGCCCTCGGAGGACTGGGCAACAGATTGGGAGTACTGGATACCTATATAGGAAGGGGACCTCAGGCCTCAATAGGGAGGGCACTAAAGGCAAATTAATAAATGCTTCCAGAGGGGGTTGATCAACATGTCTGGTTGCTGGGGCTGAACAACAGCAGGAAGACTTCATGGAGTAGTGGAATGAGACACAGGTTCCCATCCTGGTTCTGATGCTGACTCACTGTGTGACCTTAGGTGAGTTGCTTTCCCTCTATCTTAGAATTTTCATTGGATTTAAAGCTAGGAGGGAACTCCATCAATAAGCATTTTTTTTGTTTGTTTAATTTTTTTCGCTGGGCAATGAGAATTAAGTGACTTGCCAAGGGTCACACAGCTAGTGCCAAGTGTCTGAGGCTGGATTTGAACTCAGGTCCTGAATCCAGGGCCAGTGTTTTATCTACTGCTCCACCTAGCTGCTCCCAGTCAACAAACATTTCTAAGGCACCTACTATGTGCTAGGCACTGTGGTAAGTTCTAGGTACACAAAAACAAAAACAAAGTTTTGGTTTTTCAAACTATTAAGGCTAAAAACTACACTAAGACTTTTGGGACACCCTATCTACATATATATATGTAAAAGAATGACATGTAAGGAAACTGAGGCCTCTTCAAGAAAAAGTGATTTACCTAAGATAACACAAGGGACGGCATCAGTATTCACAAGTCTAATGCTCCATTTCAAGTCAACAGCTGTTTATAAAACACCTACTGCATGCATGTGTGGCTGTAGTTACTGAGTATAAGTTGTAGACGATAAGACAAGATGACTCCAGCTACCTCATCGGGTTGTTGTGAGGAAGGGCGAGAACAAGAAAGATTCCAAAAGTATCACACAAATCAATCACTGCTGTTACTTTAATTTTTCCCTGAAGGGCTGGGGCAGAGACCGAGGAGACTCAGGCCTCATCTGGTGCTGACACCAGGGGAGGAAAAGGGGTGGGAAGTATTTATTGGTTAAAAGGGAATCTATCTGATTGCTCTATTTTTTCCCCTGAGTTAGGAGGCGGCTACGGTGTTTACTGCCTCCTTTTTTTCTCAGCCTTGATTAGGTGGCTGGAGACACAGCAGTGGGGCACTGACACAGGGGTAATGCCACCCTCTATTACTTTGGTTTTCTACAAGGAAGAAATAAAGGGATCCAGGGAGGGCTCCAGCCCTGCAGCCCATCCCAGAGGGACTGGCATTGGGAGATGTGGTTTAGGGGAGAGCTGCCTGCCTTCTCCCAAGAAGTGCCAGGAAAAACTATGGCAATGAGGGAAACAGATTCAGCCCTTGTCCCAAGTCCTTATCATTCTATGCCAGCCTGGCAGTTAAAAGCCCTCTCTGTCCTATTCTCTTTTCCTATGCCCCCGTATTATGTGGATGGCCGTCTTCTCTTAGGGACATTTCCTTCCATCTCTTTTGTCAATCCCAAATGAACAATGATTTGTTATTATTGACAAATGGAAAGGCACCAACCTACCAACACACATAAAATGGTACACAAAATTACTGAGTGCTAACCCATTATTAAAAAAAAAATACCAACAGAGTCCAGAGCCAGGAACATTATTTATACTTTCTTCCTCTCAACACAATTGGCCAGTAAAATGAACTTATTTACCATATGTGTCTAAGCCTGCTCCCTCTCTAAGGAAGAGACTTTCCCTAACTGGGCAGGTGTTTGCCATCTTGATTTCAGGAAACCACTGTATCTGCCTCTGCCTTCTACCTAATTTCCAAACCCCAAAGCCTTCCTCCTCCCTCCCTTTCTTTTGATCTCTGCCCTGTCCCTCTACTCATGTCATAATGTCCAAAGTATATATTCCCCTTCATCCTCTCTAGAAGGTATCATGAAAACAGATTTCTTGTGTTATATGACAATACCTCTGGACTATTTTTTGGTTAGAGGTTACTTCTATTTCACTGAAGATTCAAGATTATTTTGGATGAAGGTTCAGGGGAATGAAATCTTCTGATGTCACAATCCCCCAATGGAGTATGGGGAGTTACCACTGGATTTCTCAACCCAATAGGAATTCTAGGAATGGTGGAGACATCAAGCATGGTTTTGAGACCCAACAGGTAGATTTTGCTCAACCGTTTAGTGATCCCTCTCTTTGGATATCTGACAGCCTGGGTAAAGTATTCTTTCATGGTATCCCTCCCCTCCATCTTTTTTATTAGGATGGCCTGAGACAGGTAGAGATACTGGAGAGGTTACCATTAGAAAATGAAGAAGTTTTTCTTAGTGACCACAGCAAAAGGGAAATGGTGTTGTAGAGGTGATCCATTGAAACAAAACAATGTTTTAATGCATGCATGGTGTTTCTGATTGATGCTGCTTGCTTGCTGACTAGGGTTAGGCCTAAATAAAGCTATGCAATAGGGCATATGAAGGGTACTCTAGAACTCTGTTTGATACCCTTGCTAGGATCTATTTAAAAGGACCTGGTAGTAATTTGGGCTGTCCTTTATAAAGTATTTTAAGTTTTGCAAAGCACTCTATGCATTTCATTTCCTCTTAAAAACAACTACATGAGCTAAGAACAATAGACTATTACCTATATTTTATCTTTAAGGGATGTGTGTGTGTGTGTGTTGTCCATAGCTTATCTAAATGTGATTCTTGGGGAGACATGGCTGGATATCTCTGGAATCTTGCCAATCCCTCTCCAAGCGAGATTTGGATTCCTTTCTGGAGGGGACTAGGAGAAGAGGCCATAAGACTGGTCACTGCATTGTCCTTTAAGACAGAAGATACTATCTTTTAGTTATATCTATTTGCCTCCCTAGAGGCAAATGCCTAGGGGCATTATCCTGGTCACTATTTTTAAAGGGGAAGGGGAGTAACTCTAAGCTTATATTCAAGGGCTTGACTCCTTCCCATCAAATCCTGGTTACACAGAAGACCATCACAAATAGTGAACAGCAAATATACTCCTTTACCCAAACAGATAGCAAAGAGAAGTTGGAGAAGTTATACAGATTGGAATATTCCAGCAAATGCAGAGCAAATGAGCTCTCCCACTGAGAGCAAGATATCTCAGCTCAACCAAGAGAGAGCTCCCAATCTCACCAAAGGGGAGATTCTCCTAAGTCTCCAGGGAGATAAATTGGAAATCAGAGGCATTCAGGATCTGGTTCTCTCCTACATGTCTTTCTTCCAAAGTCTTTTTTCCCCTCTCTTTTCTGAGTCAGTCCCAAAGAGTTGAAAACTGCACATGTCCTTTCTAGAAGAAATGAAGAATCTCTTTCCTCTTCAAAACTCTTGTGCCAACTCACATAGGCATGTGGTCTCAAGTCATCATTTCCTTTACCAAGGAGCCTTATGCTAATGGTCCAGGCTTGAAACCCAGGTAACATTTTGTCCCTCTCTCTGCAGGCTGAAAATTTTCACAATCCTTTACAAAAATAAGTGAGGCTAAACTTGAAACCTATGACTATACAGCATAAACGCAAACATTAATATTTTAAAACCAAGGGTGATTTTTCCTGGTGTCCTAGGTAGCCAACTTACAGGACTATTTCTACATTAGGGTTAAAACCAAAGTAAAATAAATGTATATTAACAGTGTATTTAGTAGACCTGGTATTCTAAAGATACTTCCTATGGGCAACACACATATTATTAATAGTAGCAGCCCTAACTTTGGGCAGCCTGGCACAGTAGAGTCAGAGGCTCTGGGGTGACTGAATTTCTCTGGCCTCAGGTTTCTCATCAGCAGATGGGGTCCTTCTGAGGTCCATCTCAGCTCCATGAAACCATGAAAACATCTGGTCTTCTGGACTTAGTGTCCCTGACCTCGGATGTTTGGATCCTTCAAGACTTGCTGGTGACGTGCTCTAACTTCAGACTTGTCTGATTTTTCTTGCCTTGCCAGGATGCTTACTTTTCTGCCCATACTTTGGTATACCTACATAGCTGGACCACACATTCTGTATAATGTGTGTGTAGAGGGCAGCATTTGAATTTGAACTTGAAGTTGTCAGAGCCCAGCCCAAAGCCCTGGGTGTAGCTGGCATTGGTCTCCTCCCTCCCTGCCCCCCTCCAGTGAGGAATAGAAACATGAAGGGCAAAGGCACACCCCTCCCCCCAAGCCCTTCAAAGACCCCTGTCTGTGGGGCACTGGGGAATCCCACAGGAGTTTAATCTATTTGGCCTCAGTGTCTCTGTTCTCAACAGAAGCTGGCTTCATTAGAGTTACAACACTCTGGGGAGCCACTGGCTCACCATCTTCTAGGGGTGAGTAACCAGGGAGAAGGTGTCCTCCAGGCTGGCTCTGCAGAAAGTCTTCTCTCATGATGAGGGTCATCTGTTCTCACTTCCAATCCTTCTGGAAACTTTGGGATCCCTGTCTCACACCTATAGAGCCAGGCTGGGGACAGGCAAGATAAAGGTGGCAGCTAAGGGACTGAACCCGTGGTGCGAGAGGCATGGCTGACATCACAGGGCTAAGGGTGTAGGGCAGGGGAGGCACTCAGTAATTAATCAAAACCTCCCCCCTTCAGCATGCTGCCACATCAGAAGCCCTCTATACCAAAGCGGGTCAGCTAGAGAGATCATCGGTGGGCGGGAGTTCTTGTCGAGTGGGTCAGATTTGATCTGTGTCGGGTAGAATTAGCTAACCATTGGGAAGGGATGGCATTAAGCACCTGGCCCTGATTGAGGCTTGGAGGCAGCTGAGTGATTGGTTGAGAGGCTTCTAAGGAGAGGAAACTGAAGGCCAAGGGCTAATGGGAGTTGCTGCTGTGTGATTATGGAGATGCTGGGGGCACTGTGCTCCGAGCTGGAGAGGGGCCACGGTGGGGAAGCTGGGGGAGTTCAAAAGGAGCAGGAGGATGGTGTTGGTTTTCCAAGGGAGAGAGAAATGGGAAGAGTTGTTTTGGGGGAGGCAGTGGGCTCAATGCACACAAAATAGCCTAGAAATGTAATCATCCAGGCCCTCCCACCTCCTCCTCCCTGCTTGGCCACGTCCATCATTTCCTTTCAGGCACCGCCTCCAGGAAGGCTTCCCTGACTTGTTGAAGCAGCCCACATGGATTATACCCTTGCTTTGTCCTCACCTCTGGCTTGTTATGCATACTGTAAGATCTCCCTTCTCTTTATCAACTCTCCTCACTTCAGATAGAATCAAGGAATTTTAAAACAACATCCCTAATGGGGAGCTCACTACCTCAAAGAGCAACACATTCTGCTGGTAGATAGCCCTAATTGGCAACAAGTTCTTTATCATATTGAACAGAAATCCTTCTCTCTGCTAATTTTACCCCTCTGGTATTACCTTCAATTTATACTGCATACACATGCATGGACATGCATGCGAACACATACACACATCTTATATGTATTATTTTGTGCATGCTATCTTCCTCATTTGAATGCTAGCACTGTTCTTTTGCTTTTCTTCATGCCTCTATTGCTGGCACATAGTAAATACTTAATAAGTAATTGTTGACTGACTGCAACATCTTGGCATTGCTTTGAGTTCTGCCCTGTGGTACTATACAAAATCCCTATTCCCACATGACAACCCATTCGAGGATGAAATCATGCAATTTTGTGGTTGGCAGTCCACCTAGTCCAACCCATACACTCCCAAAGAATCGCTGCTACAAAATATCTGACAAGTGGTCATCCAGCCTTTGTCTGAAGGTCTCCTTCCATTGGGTGGGACAACCATTACCAGCTGAGTCAGCCCATGCTTCTCTTGGACAGTTCTCAGTGCTGATAGCCAGTCTAAACTGGCCTTTTTGCAAATCCCTTCCCTCTCCCCCTCCCCAGTCCTCAATCGCTCTTGGTTCTGCCATCTAGAGCTAAATGAACAAGGGTAATCCCTTTTCCACATGACAGTCCTCCAAATACTTAAAGGCAGCTCTTATGTTCTCCCCCTGAGTCTTCTCTTCTTCAGGCTAAATGACCTCCCAGTTTTTCCAACCCACTAACTTACTGTGGGGAAATCAATAGATCAGAATTCTAGTCCCAGTCTTGCTATTACCTAGTTAATGTGAACAAGTCAACTTCTCTGTTGAAGTCTCAGTTTCCTTATGTGTAAAATGTGGGGGTAGATTTGGGGGGGTGAGAAGAAGAAAGAGGGACCACTCAGCTGAAAATCAATCCCATTCCCTGTGGAGCTGATGCCCATTGCATCTGCAACTCACCCAAATGTGCTGGGATGGGGAAGGGAGGTGGTTTAGGTAAATGGTCCTTGTGATTCTCTAACACAATCCCAGGCTTGCCTAGACACTATTTTTGGATCCACCCCAAGAAACAAGCTCTGTTCCTCTCAGCATCTTTCTAGACAGGCTACTCTTTGCTTTCCATCTATAATCCTTAAGGTTCCCTCCATAGTCTATGACTCCTGGGCAACAAACTGCCTATTCCTGCTCCCTTTTCTCCTTTAACTGGGGACTGAGATGGTTTTTGTCCCAGGTGTTTACCTCTCTAGGGAAAACAGAAAATAAAGGGGAGATCTCTTAGTTTTCCCCAAGGGCAGAGCTGCTGGAGTATCTCTCTGCCCCTTTACAGTTTTTTCAACAAGGTGAAATGTGTCAGAGAAGGCGGCCTGAGCCTGGAGAATGGGGGCTTGAAATATAGTCTGGGGTTCACTGTGGTCTGGCTGGTGACCTTGGACAATTCACTTCCTTTTCAGAGTTTCTTTTGTCTCTGTCCAATGAAACAGCCATACTGAGAGGATGTCTAAGGCTCTAACATCCTACAATTCTGCAAAGGGGAAAAAGGCTGAGGGGAGAAAGGCAGGAATTAGTGCTGGCAAACAAGGTTACAGAGGAGAGGAATGGCTTTCCTAATGTATCTGGGGAGAAAGGAGACAAGAAGGAGAGCAGGGCCTCTAACAAATGAGATGGGGCATGAAATTAATGAAGACTTGAAAATAGCTGGGATCAGGAACTCATTTTTTAAATCTGTCTTTTAGCAAGAAAAATGAAGGAAAGAAATTTGGGCAATTAGGATGTAATGAAGACTGCAAAAGTAGCTATCGACCTACCACAGGATGGGGAAATGGGATGTGTGGAAAAAAGGGACAGAAACAGATCAGCAGGTCTGGGATGACCCCTGGCAGTTCAGGGGATGGAAAGTATTAGGAAATAAGATGACTTACCCTCCTGAACTGGTGGTAGTGATTTTTGGGAAATGGGGCAGCTGTGAGAGATTTCTCTCTCCTCTTCCCCCAGTCAAGCAAATGATCTATTCCCAGCTCAGAAAATCATGGGTTTAACCCTGTGGGATTTCACATGGTTAGATGTAGGCCAGTGCTAGCCCATCAAGATATTTTTGGATCCCAAGTCTATCATCCAGAGGGCATGAAGAAGGGAAAGGACAAATATTTATTAAGCACCTACTATGTACCAGGTACTGTTCTGAGCTCTTTACAGATGTTACAACAATCCTGGGAGGTGGATGCTATTATGTTGCCCATTTTATTTTGGAGGAAGTTGAGGTAGACAGGGGTTAAGTGACTTACTCAGGGTCACACAGTGTCTGAGGCTGGATTTGAACTCAGGTCTTTTTGATTCTAGGTCCAGTGCTCTGTCCACTATATCTGGCCACAGCCTCTGTGTCAGCCTGACCAGGGCCCACCCATCCCAGTCACTCTTCCTTGAAGGAGAATGGCATGGTGGAAAGAGAACTTGTCTTGTAGTCAGAAGACCTCAATTCAAAACTCAGCTCTGTTATTTCCTACTCATATGATTCTGGGCAAGCCAGTTCTTTCTAAGCCTCAGTTTTCTCATCTGTAGAATTAGGGAATTAGACTAGATGCCCCCTGAGGTCCCTTCCAGATCTGATCCTCTGATTCCCTGCCCCCTCCACACTGCAGTGGAATAAGCATTGGGCCTGGAGTGAAGGGGACTGGGTTCTAATCCTACCTTAGCCACTAGTTAACCACATAATTTTATACTAGTCACTTTCTCTCTCTGGTACTCAGTTTCCTCCTCTGAAAATGAACAGAAATTGACCTAGAGAGTGAACAAAGTCTGAGTGTTGGTACATCAGGACACTCCTACCTGTGCCCATCTTCCTTTGCCATCATCCACAGGCAGAATCTCTCTCCCCTCTCTCTTTAGAATGCTCATTCCCTCCAGTTCCACACAATGGCTCCTGTTGGAGAAAGGTCACTTGCCAAGGTCACACAGTAAGTGCCTGAGGCTGGATTTGAACTCAGGTCTTCTTGACTCTAGTTTCAGTGCTCTATTCATGGTACTCCTTATATCTAGTAAACACCAATCTGCCTTCAAAGGGATTATATGAAAGTAGTGAGGGAGAAGAGGAGCCTTCATTTTGTAGAGAGGCTCAGGCAGGCCCTACTTCCCCTCCCAGCCCTGTTCCTGGCCTCCAGACTCAGAAACAATGCCTCTCCTGTCTCATCCTGGACCTTCCCTGAGCATCAGGGGCCTCCCTTCCCTGGAACATCCAGCCATGCCTGGAGCCTTTTCAACCTGGGACATCACTCTGTAAACCCTACTCCTTCTTCCCTTGGTGACTTCCTCCTGTAGAACTCCATTTTGTGGAGGGGTCCAAGCTGGCCTTCAAACCCCTCCTGGCTTTGCTCCTAGATTCTAGACCTCAAAACCATGTTCCCTCACTAGTCACTTAAATTCCCCCTCACCCCCAGCTTTTGAGCTCCCTTTTGTGTATTGTCTTTGAGGGCAGGAATTCTCTTCCTTTTTGCTTATATTTATATCCTCAGTGTTTGGCATATTGTAAAGCATTTAATAAGTCCTTCCTTCCTTCCTTCCTTCCTTCCTTCCTTCCTTCCTTCCTTCCTTCCTTCCTTCCTTCCTTCCTTCCTTCCTTCCTTCCTTCCTTCCTTCCTTCCTTCCTTCTGTCAAGGGGGAAATTGGTGGTGGGGGTCCTTAGGTATTCCTCTTTAAAGAATTTCACCCTCTTGAATACAAATCCAATTAGAATAAAATAATCTTGTATTCAGGTGCTAGAGAAAGGAGACCAGAGAGAAGTCAAGGATTTCTCTCAAGGGGAGAGGGGTCAGAGACATTGTCTGAGATACCTATCTCCTCAAACAGGAGAAAGGCAAAAGCTTTTATAGATGGTAGATGGGGTGCTCACCTTGAGAGTGGAATGTCTCTTATTGGGAGTGGGTTGGGAGAAGTCAGGTGAGGGGTGGTTGTTCTGATTTCTGGAGTTATCTCTGTCCCTTGGTGTGGACCAGGCAGCAGTCAATGCCTAATGTGTTTATTTCCCTTACTTCTCAAGATGTATCTGTCTTTTGGTTTAACTTCTCAAGGAGAGTTATCCCAGACCCATGTCCTTTAGTTCAGCTGGCCAGTTTAAACTTTAATAGTCCCAAATTCCTTGATATGTCCCAACCGCATAACACTTCCTCCCTCCCTCTCTCCCTTCCTTCCTCCCTCCCTCCCTCCCTCCCTTCCTTCCCTCCTTCCTTCCTTCTTTCCTTCCTTCCTTCCTTCCTTCCTTCCTTCCTTCCTTCCTTCCTTCCTTCCTTCCTTCCTTCCTTCCTTCCTTCCTTCCTTCCTTCCTTCCTTCCTAGCTATAACTAGCAACAATAGTGGGGGTCAAGTTGTCTTAGATGTGTTCCTTCCATTGGCATTGGTGTCTGTGCTCACACTATCTTTTGGGAATAACAGACAAGGTATGCATGCTGTCTTTATCCCCCAGGCAGCTTTGAATCTGTGGTAATGTGCTATTGGCATCCCAGAACTTTTGGAGCTATCCTTAGGGAGTAACCTATGATGATCTTCGAGCAGATTCAATGATCTAACTATAGACTCTGAGGCCAATCTCCAACATCAAGGAGATAGCCAACTTCTCGATGGGCTTGGGTGAGACTAGACATAACCTCAGCTGGGTATCTTTAAGACTTGAGCCAAGCAGAAAATGGTTGCTAGGCCCAGAGAAGCACCAGCCAATTACAAAGGGTGCCTTCCCAAGCCCAAATAATTTGCATATGTTGAATTCTTTGAGATCAGGATGTGAGTCCTATTTGTCTCCTATCCCCAGTACTCAGCATGGAGCCTTGCATTATAGCTGGAGCTCAATGAATGTGAATTAAATTGAATGGAAGCCACCATATTTCTGGGGCAATGATGGAGACTGTGAGAATCAGTGCATTGGACGACTGGTCCAGAATTCTTCCTCCCCTCTGCCAGACATAGAAGGGCATACATGTGATGGTTCCCTTTTAACCTCTCTCTGCCCACCAGGTGAAAGTCCCCTAAGTTTGTGAGGTAAGGAAAGAGCTCATTTCTGTTATTATCACAATGTCTCCAGTTTTCTGAAAGACTCAATTTAAACTTTTGTGGTCTAAATTTCAGGTGCTCAGGAAAGTACCTCTATAATTATAATATCATTCCAATGTAATTAAGTGCTCCTTGTAATTATATTTCACCTAACACCGTGTTTTCTTAGAACTAATTAATAACATTATTAGGCGAGGATTAGAATCTTGGCTTGGGGTGGGCACACAGAGGGTTTCAATAGGAACCGTATCAAGCAAAGACAAAAGACAAGAAGTCTACATTTATTGAAGAAGAATGAATGTTTGCAGACAAGTTGCAACTGAAGGCAAGATACCCAGTCAAGAAGCAGGGTTCCCAGGGGGCAGCTAGGTGGCGCCGTGGATAGAGCACCGGCCCCGGAGTCAGGAGTACCTGAGTTCAAATCCGGCCTCAGACACTTGACACTTACTAGCTGTAAAAAAAAAAAAGAAGAAGAAGAAGAAGCGGGGTTCCTTGGTTTGTTGGCAACCTCACTTTTCCAGAAGGGCTGGTCACAGCAAAGGGAAATGGGTCTGGCCAAGTACTGATTGCCCAGGACAAAAGGAAGAAGAGGGAGAGAAGGGACAAGTGTAGTTAGGGGAAGGGAGAAGGAGTTTTAGGACCTTTTACTGTGCTATTTTAGCTGGTCAAAGGCAGCTCATGTTAATGTTAAATTGTAAGTTCCCAGGATAAAAAAGAGCTTAATTTTTTTTTTCAATTTAAATTTTTTATGAGATTTGTAATTTCATTGGGAGTGGAGAGCCCCTAATGGAGAGCTGCCAAAGCAGATTGTTACCTGTTCTTTAATCTATACTGTTAAGAGATTTGACTGGGACTTTGAGAGGTTAAATGACTTTCCCAAAATCATATAGTGAGTCAGAGGTGAGACATGAATCCAGATCTTCCTGGTCAGGAGGTCAGTTGTGAAGCTGGAAGGGACATCAAACCCTAGCTTTTTTTTCCTGGGCAAGGGGATTAAGTGACTTGCCCAGGGTCACACAGCTAGTAAGTGTCAAGTGTCTGAGGTCAGATTTGAACTCAAGTCCTCCTGAATCCAGGGCCAGTGTTTTATCTACTGAGCCACCTAGCTGCCCCCAAACCTTAGCTTTTTAAAGATGAGGAGACTGAGGTGCTTAGAGGTCTGATGACTCACTCATGATCACACAACTGGAGCCATGTTTTTGCTTGGTAACTCACAGGAAGTTTATAGCTTTAGAGAGTTGCCTTGGGATACTGGGAAACTGTCCATTAGTCAGTCTAACAAGCCTTAAAGCAATTGCTATGTACCAAGTACTGTGTCTGATTCAAGATGGGGCTCTTCCCTACCCCATTGAAATCACAAATGACCTAGTCATGTGCATGGGAGTAAAAGAAAGGCAAAAACCAGCTCCTTCTATCAAGTTGTGTACTTTCAGAGGGTCAGTGTAACTGGGTGGAGAGTGCTCAAGTGACTTGCCCTTGAACTTGAACCCTGGCCTTTCTGAGGCCAACACCTTGTCTACTATGCCATGTTCTCTCTAATCCTTTTAGTATTAATTCAAAGGTCTTCTCATCCAATCTCTCCCTCAGATGCAGGGGCTTCTTTCTGTAACATCTTCTGACAAAACATGGTTCAACCTCTGCCATTAGATTGGAAGCTCCTTGAGGGCAGGGATTGTCTTTTGCCACATTTTATATCCCCAGTGCTTAGCACAGTGCCTGGCACTCAAGCACTTAATGAATGTTTATTGGTTGATTGATTGATCCATCACCTCCAGGCAGCCCATTCTACTGTTGGACAGCTCCTCATCTGCTTCCTGGCATCCCCTCCAACACACTGCACCTAGTTCTGTCTGTCCTCTGGGACCAACAAGAACAAGTCTACTCTGCAGAACAGCATTTAAGTATTTGAACGTAGCTGTGATATTATCCCTAAGTTTTCTCTTAGGGGGCAACTAGGTGGCACAGTGCATAGAGTGCTGGGCCAGGAGTCAGGAAGATCTGAGTTCAAATTTAGCCTCAGACACTTACTAGCTCTGTGACCCTGGGCAAATCACTTAACCCTGTTTTCCTCCATTTCCTCATCTGTAAAATGAGCTGGAGAAGGAGATGGCAAACCACTCCAGTATCTTTGCTAAGACCCCCAAATGGGGTCGAGAAGAGTTGGATAAAACTGGAAAATGGCTAAACAGTGTTTTTTCTTCTCTAGTTAAGTCATCTCAGATCCTTCAACAATCCTTTTATAACCTGATTTGGGTTATACAGTGGAGGGAGCTGGATCTGGAATCAGAGGAATGAGGTTGGAAGGCCAATTGACTATCTGTATAACTTTGGGTAATCCATGGAACTCCTTGGGCCTCAGTTTCCCCATCTCTAAAACCAGTAGATGAGGTTAGATGAACTCTGAGATCCCTTGCAGACCTAAATCTGTGATCCTGCCTGACCTTAGGATCATAGAATTGCAGAGAGAAGGAATTTACTTCAGAGGCCATCTATGGAGTCCCAAATACCCTACATGCCGAAGGAGTGAATCCTTCTCTGGATATGCTTCACCCAGGCCGGAGTAGAAGCTGGGTGCCTTCTAGTGGTACTGCCCATGCAGCTGCTGTTGCTGCCCTTGGGATTCCTGGAGCCCAGCAGTCCCAGGCACCTGAAGCAGATGGTGCCAGCTATGCAGAGGTAACAGGACAACACATCTGCTTGCACCCTGCTAATGACACTGAACTCAGTGGGTGGGCTCCTCCTCCCCATCTCCTTTCCATCTCCCTCATACACACAGCCTGGGGGGGAATCGACAAGGCTTTGGGGACAAGGGAGGGGGAGAGGAGAGACACACACTAAAGGAATCTGCACTTTGGCTGTTGTGGGGAGAGAAGAAGGAGGGAGGTGTGAGGGCCACTGCAGAGGAGCTAGCTGTTTCAGCCAAGTTCCCTTCCCCCACCCCACCCTGTCCCTAAACTGCAATGCTGCCTGTGAGAGAATCTGGCCTGGATATAGTGGGTGCATGGACTGGGGTAAGACAGAGCTAGGAAGAGGAAGCCATCTTTTGCTGTCCAGCCTATCACTGGTCATGCCCCCCTCCCCCTCAGCTCAGCAGGAGGGGCAATGCAGTCTCTTCCCACCAAGGGGATACTACCTTCCCCTTTCCTTAGAGCCATATCCTTCTGCTTAGCTCTTGGGAAGCAACTGATCTGAGACCTTAAGTGAACCACCATTGCCCTCTTTCCTTTCTTTTATTTAAAGTATATTTTTATTGCTCTATTTTGTTTTTATATGATCAACATCTCCTAATGTATTCCTCTCAGAGAGGGATAAAACAAAGAGGGAAAAAGTCAGTTCAGCAAAACTAATAAACATAGTGGAAAAAGCCTGATAGTCTATATTCTGTTCCACACCCATGGTTTTCTACCTCTTCCAGGAAGGAAGGAAGGAGGTGCCTTCTCATATTTCTTTTTGGGGGCTAGGCTTGGTCTTCATTACTTCATGGTACAGTATTCAGCTTTGATTGTTATCTCACTCCAGGCTGGAGTCACTCTCTGAAATTCTCTACCTCTTCTGCCACTGCCCAAACTTGACAAATTGTCTGCTGCAAGGTCCAGTCTCTTGGCCACCATTTTGCAAGGGGCTCCAGCCATGCTCATTTCATTCTGGGCTCAATTGACCCCAGGAATTTCTCCACCTCCTTATCAGCTGCCATGTCTATATGTGGATCCCATTACCCCCTCCCCCCTTTACAGATCCCTGACTGGAATGTAATCTCCCTGAAGGTAGGCACCATTGCTATATTTGCTCTATTTTTATCCCTACCACTTAGCATGATACCTGGCATAAAATGCTTAATAAATGTTCTGTCTGTATCTATCTCTTTCTCTCTTTGTTCTTTCCATTTACATTGTTGTAGTTACTGTGTATATTATTTCCCTGGCTCTGCTTACTTCACTTTACCTCATCTCATGTGCCTTCCCTTGCTCCTCTGATGCTATCCATCATTTTCATCATTTCTCACAGCCCCCACAATAGTCCATCATATTCATGTTGCAGAACTTAAGGCATTCCCTGATTGATAAACATTACCCTCTTTTTACAAGCCCCTTCCTGTGGGCTTCCCTAGGGCTCACTGGGCTAGGAAGGGCAGAGGAACTAAAGAAAATCTGAGACGTTATTCCTTTACTCACACATTTTTAGGCCCTTCCCCCAGTGAAGATCCTCTTCAGCCCTAGACCCTCTGCCCTTCTCCTGGCTCAGTGTGAAGCAGAGATTTGGAATCAGAGGAGCTGAGTTCAAATCCCAGCTCTGCTGCTTGCTAGCTGTGTGATCTTCCACAGTTAGATGTCCCTATCTGGATATCAGCCTCCTGATCCATCTCCTGCTCCTAGAATGTTCTCTCCCCTCACCTCCACTTCATGGAATGTGTTGTTTTCTTCAGAACTCAGCTCAAGCATCTTCTCCTACAGGAAGTCTTGTCCAATTCCTCCAGTGCTTGACATCTGCCTTCCAACCCATATGACCTTGTCTATATTTTGCATTTGCTTGATACTCTGTGTGTTGTAGAAAGTCAGCCCTTTGGAGGTAGAGATTGTTTTTTCTTGCTTGGCAGGCATTCAGTTAATGCTTGTTGAGTGAATGAATGAATGAGTGAGTGAAGGAATGAGTCTGTAAAAGAAAGGGCTGGATTTGAATGATCTTTCTCTAAGGTCTTTTCTAACTCTAAACCAATGGTCTGTGCCAGTGGGAAATGGAGGGGCAGCTGAATTGGACAAAGCTCAGAGATGAAGGTCCCATCAGCCTTGGGACATTATTCTATGATATACCTGTTGCTTGAATGACCCAGGACAGGATGAGTCCTGACCAAACCATGAGCCAGGCCCAGATGAACTTTGAAGTTTCTCTTCTTAGTGTCTCAGGCACTTCATCACATGGGCACAGCCTTCTCTGGCCAGTGCCTTTCTGCTGACCCTGATTCCCACAAGCTTGCTCTGTGGCACCATATCCAGGGCTTCCAATGAATCCATCAATATTTATCAAGTGCCTACTATATACTTGAGTGCCATAGCTGAAGCAGGCACCATGAGGTGCTTAGAGCTTGGCCAGACATGGAAGATGCCAAGGTCATCTACTACATCCTGGGCTATCACCTGTCGGACTGACTTTTGTCCTGCCACTCAACTTCAATGACTCTAGAAGAGAGAGTGAGGCTGACAACTTTGTGTAATTCTGCCTCACTTAAATCCAATTCATGAGGAGGTCAAGACCTCACCCTGTAATGTCATTGGTCCTCTTTGAAAATGAAGGATGGTGGGGTAGCTAGGTGGTGCAGTGGATAAAGCACCGGCTCTGGATTCAGGAGGAACTGAGTTCAAATCCGGCCTTAAACACTTGACACTAGCTGTGTGACCCTGGGCAAGTCACTTAACCCTCATTGCCCCGAAAAAAGAAAAAGAAAAAGAAAAGAAAATGAAGGATGAACAACAACTATGTGCCAGGCACTGTGCTAAGTGCTGGGGGTTCAAAAAGAGGCAGAAGACAGTCTTTGGTCTCAAAGAGCTTACAATCTAATAGGGGAGACAGTGTACAAACAAATACATATGAAGCAAGCTATATACAAGATAAATAAGAAATAATTATCAATGGGAAGGCACTAGAATTAAGAGGGATTGGGGAAGGCTTCCTGTAGAAGGTGGGATTTTCAAAACAAAGCCAGAGGGTTAGGAGTCAGAGCAGGGAGAAAGAGCATTCCTGGCATGAAGGACAGTCCAAGCCTAGAGACAGAGTGTCTTGTTCATGGACCAGCCAAGAGGCTAATGTCCCTGGATCAAAGTCCCCTTCTCTCCACTTACAAGATCTCTGATCTATAGTCATCCTCTCTTTCTTGGACTTTTATAATTTGTAATAGTTTTTTTTTTTTTGGGGGGGTGAGGCAATTGGGGTTAAGTGACTTGCCCAGAGTCACACAGCTAGTAAGTGTCAAGGGTCTGAGGTCAGATTTGAACTCAGGTCCTCCTGAATTCAGGGTCAGTGCTCTATCCACTGTGCCACCTAGCTGCCCCTATTTTAATAGATTTCTAATTCATCTTTCTGTTTCTACTCTCTTCCCTCTTCAATCTATTCTCTACCTCCTGCTAAAATAATCTTCCTAAGCCACAAGTTTAACTCTGTTGCTCCTCTGCTCAAGAACTTTCAGTGGTTCCCTATTATGTCTATGACAACGTGGCACCAACAAGTGGCCTGGCACTTAAATTACATCCTGATCTGGTGACCTTTTCCGGTTTATTTCACTCCATTCTCTTTCACAAATCAAGTTTCAGCCAAAGTGAGCTGTGAGAACTCACCATTCTATTCCTTGCTCATGTTTCTTTGTTAAGACAGTCCTCTCTATCTGGATGCCCATCTTTTTGACTGTCTCTTCTTAGAATCTTTAGCTTCCTCCAATGCTCACTCAAGGGTCACTTCTTACAGGAAGCCTTTTCTGCTTCTCTTAATTGTTAGAAGTTTTTCCTTCCTCAAAAGACCCTGTATTAGGGGCAGCTAGGTGGCTCAGTGGATAGAGCACTGACCCTAGATTCAGGAGGACCTGAGTTCAAAACTGGCCTCAGACACTTAACACTTACTAGCTGTGTGACCCTGGGCAAGTCACTTAACCCCAATTGCCTCACACCAAAAAAAAAAAAAAGACCCTGTATTTACTTATCTATGTCCTTGTATCCCACTCCCAAAGACTGTAAACTCACTGAGGGCAGGTAGTGTTTTTGTTTTGTTTCTTTGTTGTTTCTCTTCCTGGCTCAGGGCCTTGTCCATAGAACACAAGGGAAGGGTCTCAGAAAGAGAGAGGGAGGCACCAAGGATAGACTTTTTGGCTATGGGGGAGTGTCCCCTCTCAGTGCTTCAGTTCCCTCCTTTCACATCTCCTGAAGGATCAGAGCTGAGAGGTCTTAGGTTTGTTGGGCAGCTGGTGGGAGGGGGACTGGAAAGGTCAAAAGGAGCTCCTGGTGTCTGCCTTCAAGTAACTTACAGGCTCAAAGGGGAAACCAAACAGACCTATGGGAAATGGATACAAGTGTACAAGTCACAGGGAGGTTTGAATCTGCCACCACCACCACCACCAAACAATGTAAATGGAATTTAAAATTAGAGTTGCTTATTGTTTTAAATAGTGAGCTCCCTTTCACTTAGGGTATTCAAACAGAGGCTGAATGTCTCTTCTCTCAGGAATACTGTGGAAGGGACTTATGCATGTGTGTGTGTGTGTGTGTGTGTGTGTGTGTGTGTGTGAATCAGATCTTTGAAGTCTCTTCCAATTTTAAGACTCTAATTCCATGTGATTCTCAGATTGTCTCAATGATTTCTATGACTTATGGACATTACTCACAAAGTTGACGTGCATAGAAAGTCAAGAAGCAGAGCCTGACTCATGGTGGTGTTCTTAAGGAGAAGGGAGTCAAATAAATCCATGAATGAATGGATAGCAGTTATTGCAAAGGATGCTGAGCATCTGGGTGGGTGTCATTGTGACCAATGACTGGTGGGGAATGGTTTCACCACTTTGATCACCACCTCCATACTCCCAGGGCATGGAATGAGGGGGGATTAACAATACTGTTGTTCCATTACTGTTGTTAACTGCTACATGTTCTTGTTACAGAATGCCTTTAAAAACAAGACAAAGGGAAATGAAAACTCCCCACCATGCCCAGAATCATAGTTTCTCAGAGCTGGAAAGAGCCTTTAGGGATCATTTAGAGCAACTCTCATTTTATAGAGAAAGAAACTGAAGCCCAGAGAGGGGCAGGGATTTGCCCTAGGTCACATAGAAAAGTTTCAAATGCTTTCTCTGTGTTCACATTTCCCATAGCATCTGTTTCCTACCGAGGGTGAGGATGTCAGTGGGGCAGGGAAGGAGAAACTACAGATTTTGATCAATTGCATGGGGAGCCAATCTGCCTGTCTCTTGTCTTCCAGTTTCTTGTACTACTAAATGAGAAGAGAGCTATCCTTCCCCTTCTTCCTTTCTCTGACATTAACCCCTGAATAATAGAAAACAGTCAGTCTACAAACATCACTATGTGCTAGGCACAGTACTAAATTCTCAGAATTTTTGTTGTAGTTCATTCTTCATTCTCAAAGAGGACCAATGGCATCACAAGGGCCATCATGAGGATGATGTCTTGCCTTGCCCAAAAATTGGATTCGAGGGAGGCAGAGCTGTGCCAAGTCATCAGCCTCGCTCTCCTCCAGAGTCATCAAAGTCCAGTGGCAGGGCAAAAGTCAAGGTTACTGGTGATGGCCTGGGCTTATGGCAGGTGACCTCGGCCTTTCTAAATGAAGGTCTTTCACAAAGAAGAGCAAAACTGGTTCCTGCCCTCAGGGATCCCAGAGTCTAATGGGGGAGCTGACATGTAAACAAATATGTGTACACATATGCACGCACATACATATGATAAATTGGAGGTAATCTCAGGGGGGAAGGCACTATCCTCAGGGGGAATTGGGAAAGACTTCCCATTCAAAGTGGGGTTTAATTGGATCTTGAAGGAAATCCAGGGAAATAAGCTCCAGATATTTAATCTTCACCTTCCCACTGACATGCTGTGTGTCCCTTCACCCAGTCTTTTAATGTTTTCTGTGCTTTAGTTGGAAAGGAAAAAAAATGATTTCTCAGCGTTAACCTGGAAGAATAAAAATCTGAAGCCCCCCAAATACACTGCCTGGTGGTTGGTTCCTAGAGCCAGAGCCAGAGCCAGAAGGGGATCCTAGAAGGCACCACTCATTTTACTGATGAAGAAACCCAGGACCAGAAAGGTTGAAAAATCTTACCCCAAGTCACTTAGATGGTCAGCAGCTGAGCTTGGTTCCAAAATCATATCTTTGGTCTCCAATCCAGTTCTCTTTCCACTACACCAAGCTGAAAGTCTCAGTATGGAGTCTACCCAACTGGCTGCTCAACACTTCCTGGATGTTCTTGGGAGACACCACAAACTCAATGTGTCTAGAACAGAATTAATCATATTCCTCTCTAAATCTATCCCTACACTAACTTCCTGATTTGTGTTGGGAACATTCCCATTCTTGCAATCAATGAAGTTTGCAAACTTCCTTTACATTGACCCCCAGAGCCAATCAGTTGTTAGCTCATATCAATTCTACCTCCCCAACATATCTAATTGCATTTGTCTTTGCATGCCTGGGGCCTACCACATAGTCAAAAAGAATTTACTAAATGTTTACTTTGTTCCACACACCAAGGGTATAAACAGAAGCAGAAATAAAGGGAGCGTCTGCCCTCAAGGAGCTTACAATCTAATTGAGGAAGACGACACAAAAAACGGAGCTAAAAATTGTGGGATGGAGAAGGAAAAGTTGAGCCACTCCAGTATCTTTGCCAAGAAAAGCTCAAAGGGGCCATGGAGAGTTGGGTACAATTGAACCCATGCTTTAGTAGGCCATCTGCATGAGTTGCAACAGCAGCAACAAAAATTGTGAGAAGGGGAGAGGGAAATGGGCGGACGTGGTGGTAAAATTTGGAGCGTCAGAATCAGAATGGGGAGAGGCAAAAAGTATGACTGTCCTGGGCTCTTCCTCAAAATGGAGTTACTTGGAGGACCTCAGAAATAAGAGAAGAGGGGCCTACAGAAGGTGGGTGGGGAGATGTTCAGGGCAAGGAGGCCCCAAGGATCTGAGGTGAGAAGGCAGCTGAGACCTGGTGGTGAAGCTGAGTCAGAAATAGAGCAAGGAAAGAAAAGAGTAGGTGCTTAATGAAGCCATACTGAGTTGAATCCCCCCCAGCAGTGAATTATTTCAAAGATTTTGATTTAATCAGGAGTACATGGATAAAGCTCCCAACAGTGTGGGGCAGTCACAGAGGTACTTGTGGGTCTGGAGGCAGAAGGAACTACGTTCAGAACTTGGCACTGCCAGGCACTCAATATGTGCCTCTGTGTCAGTCTCTCTGGGTCTTGATTTTTTCATCAATAAAATGTGGGGGTTGGTCTAGAATTGATATCTAAGGCCGCTTCTAGTCTTAAATCTATGGCCTTATGAAAGTCTCCTCCATGCCTTAGTAGGCCATCTTCATGAGTGGCCGTTGAGTTGTTTCAGTTGTATCAGACTCTTCATGACCCCATTTGGGGTTTTCTTAGCAAAGATTCTGGAATGGTTTGCCATTTCTTTCTCTTGCTCATTTTACAGAGGAGGAAACTGAGGCAAACAGGGTTAAGTGACTTGCCAAAGGTCACACAGCTAGTAAGTGTCTGAGGCTGGATTTGAACTCAGGAATATGAGTCTTCCTGACTCCAAGCCTGGCTCTCTACACACTGTAGGGCCACTTAGCTGCCCTTCTTCAGTGGTCTAGGCAAAGCTTTAAGACTTAGGTCACATAGTAGGTGCGTCTATGCTTTGATGGAGCAATGAAGTCCCAAGTCCAGTCTTTCCTCTCTCCCCTAAATAAAAAGAATGTGTCAGATGGCTCGAGGGTGGGAAGACTGGGAGCCCATGGTGACTTGGTGAGGAAGCAGGCAGAGCTTGGTAGAAAGCTTCCTTCAGTGCTACCCTCATCCTCTCCCCCTCCAACCTGGATCTCTAATCTGAACCTGGCCGTGGCCTCATCTCTCGCTTCTGCTTTCCTCATTGTGACACACACCAATCCTGAAAGATCAACACTAAGGGTGCCAAGTAGCCTAAGGCTTCTTCCCACAGGACTGCTCTAAGGAAGTGCTCCTGCTCCAGGCTCCCCCCCCCCCCATAGCCCTTCCCTCTGCTCCAGTCCAAGTTTCTGCCTCTTCTTCCAGGCCCAGCAAGGAGCTGCCCTTGTGGGGGAAGTGCCCAGCTCACCCTGGGCCATTCCCCAATCTGAATCCAGTCCCTGCAGCTATCAAGGGGACAGACGGGGACCTCCTGCCAGAGGGAACTTGAGTCCTTTTCTGCACAAAGGCGGGGCTCTGCTTTTTTCCCCATCCCTGTACAGCCACCCCAGACAAAGGGGACCCACCCCTCTTTTCAGAGTTTTACTGCTTTCAAGACAATAGATGTGGTGCAGAGCAAAAAGCAGCATCTGTGAAGCCAATGGATGTGGCTTCCAATCCCAGCTCTGCAGCTAAGCAAGTCCCTTTGCTCCTCTAAGCCTCAGTTTCCTTATCTGTAAAATGGGAGGCATTGAATTAGATGACATCAGATATTCCTTCCAGCTCGGTGTCTAGCATCTGATGGCTTAAGAGCCTTGCAGGAGATCATTACAAGGTTATGACATAAAGACTGTGATCCCGACTCCTCAGCTGGTGGCACCTATAACCTAAGATTTCCAGGGTTAGGGTGAACCTAAGGCTGGGATGAGGGTGTCTGCTGAGATTGAGGTGTTAGCATGGGGTTGGGATTAGGGGGTCAGCCTGTGGCTGGGAATAAGGGGTCAGCCTGTAGCCTTTGATCAGGCTTTGATCACTGTGTGACCCGGGTTAGATCTCGTTCTACAACCTGGGTCAAACATTCTCAGGGTGAGGCTGTTTGGGAATCAAAGGGTACCTCATTAGTCCCCTGCTTCCCGCCTCTGAGCTTGATATTTAGTGAAAGCCTGTTGTGATGTTAGTGCTATGTCACCTCCCTGTCCCAGGCCCGGCAGAACCCCCTAGCCACCCCCACCCCACCCCACCCCCTCATTGCCCTTCAAGGGCCCTAGCAACAGCTCCCTGAGATGGGGAGAGCTCACGCTCTGTTTTACCCTGTCAATTCCCAGGCAATGAGTGAACCTCCAAGATTGGAACACCTAGCCTGTGGTAGGAGGCATCCTTTCACTTGTCCTTTGGGCTCTGACTGTGGACACATGCTGGGGACTCATACCAACCACCCTCTGCCTACCCTGAGCCCCCAAAAGGCTAAGGGAATCTGTGTTTGCCCCCATAGAACATCTCAGTGGGAGGCCATCAGAAACTCCTCACTCACTCTCCTGTTGGGAAGCTGACATTGCAGCCACATAAAATTAATTTATTTAGTTAAGGGAGGTGTTAATTAAGAGTTCTCATTTATTGTGTCTTTGCAGACAGCTCTCGGGCCTCTGGCTTGTCAGCTCTGGTGACAGCAAAAGCTAATGGTATCACAAGTTATTAATAGTATGATTCATAGGGAGGGTTGGAGGGAGTGGGAGCCGAGGTTGCAGGAGAGGTTGGGCTGGGGGGAGCAGGAAGGAAGTACAAAGAGATGGGGCCTGGTCAGCTAGTGACAAGGGCCACACTTCTGTAATTAATCAATAAATTACTTTACTAAACACCCACCATGTGGTCAGTTCTGCGCTTGCTACCAGAAGCATTAGAGAAGAAGTATCAAGCATAGGTCCTGACCTCAAGGAGCTGATGGACTAGTTGGGAGACAAGATTTGGGCTCATGAGATAGAATGACGTTGGATGTAGAGTTAATGACATGGTCAGAAGGCAGAAAATGGGCTTAATCGCTTCTCCCTGTGAAGTAGCTGAGGATCGCTTCCTGGAGGAGTGGAGGGGGAAGGAGAGAAGAGTCCACATCCAATATGGTGCCCACAGGCTCTGGAATCAGAGCACTTGAGAGGCTCGAGGGTGGGAAGACTGGGGACCCATGATGACTCTGTGAGGAAACAGGCAGAGCCTGGTAGAAAGCTTCCTCGTCCTCTCCCCCTCCAACCTGGATCTCTGCTGCCTACTGGGTGTAAAGAATCAATTGTTATTTGAGGTTTTTATGCTTCTGCACACAATGGCCTGGGGCTCTGCAAACTGCACTGTGCTCCACACACTGGTTGTAGCTATGGCGCTGGCACCTTACGTCATCACCACTCGCCGATGCCTACATGGGCCTGGCAAAATGATAATGATTTGAAGCCTAGTGAGGGCAGTCTTGTGACTGTCAGAGCGGCCATCCCATTGGCTGGGGCTGTGTGTGGTGTTTTCTGGTATTGGGGGAGGAGAATTGGGCTTGCGAGTGGGAAGCTGGAAGGTGACAGGCATTCTGCTGCGTATTCTCAGCTGATTCCTGGGCGGTGGTATTTTTTCAGGTATTATAATTTCCCTTTCCCCATTTTATTTCCTTTCCCTTGATCCTACTGGTCCTGTTTGTGTGTGTGTGTGTGTTTTTTTAAGTACGTTCTTGTTAAAATAAATCCTGTTCTGTTTTGAGGGAGGCTGCGGATCTCCTTCCTTGCCCCAATATTGCAGCGAGCCGCTTAGCTAACACTCCCCAATTAAAAATTGGACCTCACATGGGTGACCCTGGGAAGTTACTTCACTTCCCTCAACCTCAGTTTCTCAATCTAGATATCCTCTGAGGCCCCTCCCAGTTCTGATTCTAAGATTCACTGGACTTTTGATTTCCCTATTGTGATGGCCCATCTGGCTGAATAGAGATGATGATTCCAGGAAGAAAAGAGACCTCAGGCACAAGAGGAGACTGGTCCAATTTCAACCCGACTTGGACTTTTCCATTCTTGTTTGCCGCTCTGCCTTATCATGTGGTTTTAAAGTTGAAATGAGCTTTGAGTGATCATCTAGGACTCTCTAATTTTATAGATGGGGAAACAGGCCTGCAGAGGGGACAGGACTTGCCCAAGATCACCCATATAATAAAAGGTAGAACTAGGGTTGGGGCCCATTAATTCCTCAACTCCAGCAATGGATGTATGGTCCCTATAATTTGCCTAAACTCACCAATACATTCCCCTTCCTCCCTTTTAGGTTATTCCAAGAGAGAGATTAAGGGGAATCCCCCCACCAAAGGAATGACTAGTATTTGTGATGGAAAGAAGGAAAAATACAACAGACTTAGAGAGGGCTCGGAACTGCTGAGTTACAGGGCCCAGGAATTTTATTCAGATCCCCCTAAATGAGGTCATGGAGACATACAAAGTAATGAGCTAACCAGTCCTCATTTCACCCTGAGTAACCCAACTTCGTTGCCATGTGGCCAGCCACCTTTTCACTTTGTGGATTGAGAGCTGCAAGGGACCTTAAAGACCACTTAGTCTCACCTCTTCATTTTACAGGTGAGGAACTGAGCCCAAAAAAGGTTAAGTGACTTGCCTACAGTCACCCAGGCAGTGGGTAGCATAGATTCTCTTACTCTGGACACAATCCATCGGTCTAAAAACATTTATGAAATGTCTTTGTTGTTGTTGAGTCGTTTCAGTTGTGTCCGATTCTCTGTGACCCCATTTGGGATTTTCTTGGCAAAGGTACTGGAGTGGTTTGCCATTTCCTTCTTCAGCTCATTTTATAGAGGAGGAGACTGAGGCAAACAGGGTCAAATGACTTGCTCAGGGTCACACAACTAGTGTCTGATGCTGGATCTGAGCTCAAGCCTTCCCCACTCTATGCCTGCACCTCCCTTATTAAGTGTCTACCTTCTGCTAAGGGCTAGGAATACAAAGAATGGAAAAACATAGTCCTTGCTCTGAAGGAGTCTAATGGGGGAGACAACATGCAAACAACTAGGTATCAACTATCTACTTACAGGATAAATAGAAGACAATCAACAGAGGGAAGATGCTAGAATTCAGAGGGATTAAGATAGGCTTCCTGTAGAAGGTAGGACTTCAGCTGGCCCTTGAAGGAAGCCAAGGAAGGCAGGAGACAGACAAGGAGGGAGAGATCAAAATACCTCCAGTCGGGAGATAGAGGGTCCTGTTCAAGGACCACCAATGGGGCTGGTGTCACTGGGTCACAGGGCTCATGGGCATAGCTTAGGGTGTTGGTGTAAGGAGGAAGAGAATGGGGAAGGTGTTGATGGAAGTATCATATCAAGCTGTCTGCTAACAACAGGAAAAAACTCCTGAGTAATGGATCTGACCAAGCAGGCTTGGTTTCACTGGTACCATTTCCTTCCCAGGGATCTTTCACCTTCGATTCCTGTGATTTCTCCTTTACAAATTTCCAAACATTGATTGATCTCCAATCCCTGACTTGGAGCATAGGATCCTGACCTTCTCAGTCCCTAGCCTGCTCAGCTCCCTGGGTTGAAGACATTCACTACAGCCACATTCCCAATGACCTCCCCTTCTCCAGCTGCTGTCACTGTAATGAGCCATTCCGTTCTAGCACCCACTTCCCTCTTTCCTTTCTCAAGCCTGTCTACACACCCCAGATCACAAGAGCACATTTCCCAGGGTTTATTTACAAGTGTGAACAAGAATATACAAATCCAGGAATATTACACCAGGGGAAAGTAATTAGAAATGTGGATGAAGGAAAGCTACTCAGTGCCAGGCTAGAAGCTACCCCAGCTTTCAAATCGAATCTTTAACTCTAGTCTTCTGGGGCCCAGCTCAGTTCTCACAACTCTCCTAGACCTGCCTCAGCTCCCCCTTCTGCTTCGGGGCTTACCTAGGAATGGCCTCACCAGAGCATCCTTCCACTGACTGGGCTTTCATCAGGGAGTGCTGGTTGAGTACATTTGCCCATTATTTGTATGTGTTCCACTCATTTCCTAACTGATAATCACTGCGTCTCCCCCAACTTTCACCAACCAGGGGAAGAGCAAAGAAATCCAAAGAGCCCCTTATCTCAAAAATCAGAATAATTTGACCAAAGACACAGGTCATCCCCAAATCTCACAAAAGATAAGGCAGCATAGCATAGTGGAATGACCCAGAGGATCTGAGTTCAAATCCCACCTCTTAAACAAGTCATTTAACTTGTCTTGGTGTTACAGTGGTATAGCATGTAGAGGGCTAGTCCTGGAGTCAGCAAGACCTGAATTTAAATCTGAATTCAGATACTTACTAGCTGTGTGACCCTGGACCAGTCATTTAAACTCTGCCTCAGTTTCCTCATTAATAAAATGAGGGGGTTGGACTCCATGGCCTCTAAGGTCTTCTCCACGTCTAACCCCCCTTTTTTTTTGGTGAGGCAATTGGGGTTGTGACTTACCCAGGGTCACCCAGCTAGTAAGTGTCAAGTAAGCATCTTAGGCTGGATTTGAACTCGGGTACTCCTGACTCTAGGGCTGGTGCTCTATCCACTATGCCACCTCGCTGCCCCCCCTTTTTAAAAATACATTGACATGGGGGGAGGCTAGGTGGTGCAGTGGATAAAGCAGTGGCCCTGGATTCAAGAGTATCTGAGTTCAAATCTGGCCTCTCAGACACTTGACACTTACTAGCTGTGTGACCCTGGGCAAGTCACTTAACCCCCATTGCCCTGCAAAAAAAAAATACATTGACATGTCTTCCATCTGACTTTCTATCTAAAACTATCCTCTCCTGAATTTTCCCACCAGATTCTGAAGCCAATTAATCCCTCATTTTCCAGTTTAAAAACATTTTTGAGACAAATAACAAGAACAAGGCCTGCATTTACATATTTTACTCAGTCAACCTACTCATAAATATTTATTAAGAACCTACTAAGTGCCAGGCACTGTGCAACGTGCTGCATTTCTTCACTGGAGTCCTCTTTGGGTGCTCCATTTGTGGCAAGCCGCTGGTCCTCGACTCCTTAAGAGTACGTAAGCACTTGTAGTTTGTACCCAATCGAGGCTGGTGATGTACCGTGCCTTTGTCCTTCTAAGAGCCAACCTAGGTAATGATGAAGCAGCCCATCTCTCAGTCAGTTGTGGGGGAATGATTTTTTTTCAGCCACAGCAGTTTTCAAAGATCACCTTCTAAGGTGCGGAGAGGTTGCTATCTGCATCACAAAGGGAGCATCCACACTGAAGAAATCTTCCATCTTTGAAGTATTTAGATAGTTAGAACTGGAGGATACCCTCCCTTCCCAGCTTACATATCAATACCCGCCCCCCCACCCCAACTGGGCTTTGAAACAAAGAACAAAGAGAAGAAGAAGTCTAGTATGACCAATCAACTGATGGTGTATGTGATATTCCCTACCCATAGTCTCCCTCCCACCCCTTGCCAATATCTGCCCTGGATTCAGGAGGACCTGAGTTCAAATCTTGCCCCAGACACTTGACACTTATTAGCTATGTGACCCTGGGCAAGTCACTTAACCCTTATTGCCCTGCCCCTCCCCACCCAAATGTCTTTCATGCCAGAGAGTGAAGAGCAACAGAAATCCCTCACCCCAGGAGGCAAAGGAAACAAGTCAAGATTTCCCTGACTTCTAAAATCAGGATAATTTTTTTCCGGGGCAATGAGGGTTAAATGACTTGTCCAGGGTCACACAGCTAGTAAGTGTCAAGTGCCTGAGGTCAGATTTGAACTCAGGTCTTCCTGAATTCAGGGCCAGTGCTTTATCCACTGTGCCACCTAGCTGCCCCCCAAAATCAGAATAATTTAATCAAATGTACAAATCACCTCCCCCATCCCTGAACTCATAAAAGGTAAGACAACACAATATAGTGGAAAGAGAAAAGGTAGAGTGGAAAAAGCCAGATTTGACCTGAGGTTGAATCTCATCTCTGCTGCTTACTACATGTGAGGTTTACATGTTTTCCCTCTGCTTAGCTATCTTCTTGGTCACACTCCCACCTTTAATACATATATGTGAGGGGCAGCTAGGTGGCACAGTGGATAGAACACCAGTCCTGGAGTCAGAAGGACCTGAGTTCAAATCTGGCCTCAGATACTTACTAGCTGTGTGATTCTGGGCAAGACACTTAACTCCTATTGCCTTACCCTCTAAAATTCATGTGTGGTCAGCAGAGTCACCTTATGTATAGATTACATTTTTTCATTGTAGAAAAGGGAAGGATTTAAATAAAATTTAAAAATTTAAAAACAAGGGACAGCTAGGAGGCACAGTGGATAGAGTACCAGCCCTGGATTCAGAAGGACATGAGTTCAAATCCGGCCTCAGACACTTGACGCTTACTAGCTGTGTGACCCTGGGCAAGTCACTTAACCCCAATTGCCTTACCGAAAAACAAATTAAAAACAATCACAATAAACAAAGTAAAATTTTGATTTTAAAATCCTGATAAACTAGTGACCCTGGAAAGATCAAAACAAGATCAACAGGCTGACACAGAAAGAAAGAAAAGTAGATTGAGAAAAAATGAAAAATCAAGTCCCCTTTCCCACCTTTCTACCTCCAGTGGTTTATTCCATTGTCTTATGGAAATCTCATTGCAGTGTTCACACAATGTGGGTGTCTGCCCCCATCTCAGTGGACAGTTGTGTAATTACATATGTGAATATAAGAAGGTCACAGAATAGACCACAGAACTGGAAGGAGTCTGAGAAGGCACCTGGGTCAGTCTCCTCATTTTAGGCTTGGAGAAGTGACTTACCTAAGGTGACAGAAAATGACACTCAGGATTTGAAGTCACATCCTTTGACTTTGGATTCAGTATTCTTTCCACTATATCCACTGCCTTTCTTGTACACAGCCACACTTTGTAACACTACCTGCACACACATACACACACACCAACCAACACACACGATACCCATACCTACACGCACTGACCCAAAGGATATGACAGGATCTGAGGCCACACTAGCTTTGTGACGTCTGGCACATCATGACCTTCTCAATGCACCATATCTTCCCAAGACATGACACTCTAGTGTATACACAAACTTACTTATCTAGACACAAACACGCAACCCACCCAATCACCCTTAAACACACAAACACAACCACATCTGTATATAAAACACACACCCAACCACACACATACCTCACATCCATCTATTTATAAAAATAATATATACATACACATACAACATACCATACCCTTATCTATCCACAGCCTTTCAAACCCATAATGCGGCCATATAAATTTACATGCAATGCTCATAATGGGGTCATTTTCCTCTGGGATATATACCTGAGCCACTAATTTTAAATTGATAAAGAATTCTCTACCCAGAATATAACAGAGAGAGAGAGTAAAGGGGACATGTGATTTCTCAAATCCAGGAAGGGCTTACTTACTCAGTAATAGACAACTTGCCTCAGAAACAATGGTTATATTCTCTTCTATATACAGTGAGATCTTTCTAGGAGTCTTTGGGGGGGGGGAATGAGGCAATTGGGGTTAAGTGACTTGCCCAGGGTCACACAGCTCGTGTCAAGTGTCTGAGGTTGTATTTGAACTCAGGTCCTCCTGAATCCAGGGCCAGTGCTCTATCCACTGCACCACCTAGCTGCTCCACCTAGGAGTCTTGACAACTATTTGGCAGCAAATTTTTTTGGGCCAAGAGGCAGCTTCCCTTTGTGGAAGAGCTATCTGGGTTTAGCATGCCTCCCTCAATCTGGGAAACTCCTTTCAAGTTTATATAAAACACCTCTAGTAACACACAGCCATGTATGGCTATACCTATATGGAGTAAGGGAAGGGTAATTTCTTCACAGGTTATTTCTACTGGTTCTCTAGATTCATATGTGTTGCAGTGAGGATAGGTTGGAGCCAGGTGCTAAGATACCTGTATAGACTCTCTTTTCCTCTTTCTTCCTTCACCTTGGCCATTGTGTTTCTTTGTCTCTTTGATAATGATGGTGATGATAATGGTGGTGCTGGTGGAGTAGAAGGAGAAGGAGGAGGAGGAGGAGGAGGAGGAGGAGAAGGAGAAGTAGGAGAAGGAGAAGGAGAAGGAGAAGAAGAAAGAGAAGAAGGAGGAGGTGGTTGTGGTGGTGATGGTGATAACAACAACAACAATATGGGCATGAATCTGGAGGTCAAATGTGAACCAATGGACAAAGTTTCTGAGGAGGAAGAAGTTGTTTTTCCTTCTAAGAATGATAGAATCAAGTCACAGAAGCTATCAAGTGAGAGCTCATCCAGTAAGAGAAGAGAGATGGTAGATGGTGATTCCTTGCTTGGAGGTATTCAGGCAACTCTGTGTTAACCTGCCAATAACAATAGAAATTGTCTTCCTAGATGAAGTATCTTAGATATAAGAGAGACACTTCCATATAAAAACAGATGGCAACTACTTATTTCTGGAGATTCACATGACTAAATTTATCCACTTCAAGAAGGAATCTAATCTTTTTTCCCAACCATTATGGAGTCTTGGGCAAGAAGCTAAACACTCTAGGGACACAGGTTGATTTTCCCTCACTGCTGCCCCCAGTGAAAGTGAGAGTCGAGGAAGAGAAAAATTTAAGAAGTGAATAGCTGGCTAAGAAGGTGGGATCAGAGAAAGGGATTTGTATTTCTGGATTATGACTTACCATAAAAAGTTGACAGATTCCATGCTGGTAAGAATGAATTTTCCAGGGGCAGCTAGATGGCACAGTGGATAGAGCACCAGCCCTGGAGTCAGGAGTACCTGAGTTCAAATCCGGCCTCAGACACTTAATACTTAACTAGCTGTGTGACCCTGGGCAAGTCACTTAACCCCAATTGCCTCACTTAAAAAAAAAAAGAATGAATTTTCCAGGTATCTTGGAAATAAAATCAAAAGGATTTAAAAATTTTTTAAAAATGGTGAAGGAATTAGGGTTTGGGTTAGAAATAGAATGTCAGGGGCAGCTAGGTGGCGCAGTGGATGGAGCGCCGGCCCTGGAGTCAGGAGTACCTGGGTTCAAATCCGGCCTCAGACACTTAACACTTACTAGCTGTGTGACCCCGGGCAAGTCACTTAACCCCAATTGCCTCACTAAAAAAAAAAAAAAAAAAAAAAAAAAAAAAAAAAAAAAAAAAAAAAAAAAAAAAAGAAATAGAATGTCAGAAGACAATGTTTGTATACTTCCAAAGTTAGAAACTATAAAGAGAAAAAAGAAAGAATAGTAACTGAGAGAACCAGAAATTCACATGAAACAAAATTCGAGAAAGGAGCTAGTAGTAAAACCCATGACCTTCAGTGTTTGTACACAAATCCCCTAATTTTAGAAGAAACAAATGAAATTCAAGGGGGAAAATTTGTCCTCATGGGTCATAGGACTCCTCAAAACTTGATGGGATGAAACCTATAATTGGATTATGGTTCAATATAGGTATAATTTATTCAAAAGAAAAGGACTAGTAAAGGGATGGGGTAAGATAGCATTGCATATCAGGAAGGTATATTTATATGAGAAAATCCAGGAATCACAGAAGGGAAGCCTGACAGTAATTAGGTAAGGGTCAAAGGAAGGAGGAGGGTCAAAAAAATGAAAGTCTAAAGACACACAAAAGGAAACATGTTTAATAAGGAGGAAAAAATAGGATTTGTCTGAAGAGCTTGATGTGGATACACAGGGAACCCGCCAACTTAGATTCTAAATGTACAAAAGATGGAAGCAAGGTCAAGAACAGAAGATAAATGTGAGAACGTGACCCAATCCTGTAAGAACAGTGTCAGGAAGCTCTGAATGAGCTGAGGTCTTGAGAGGGAAACCAAGGGCAACAAAAAAATGTATTCTTTATTGGGAAATGAGGAGAATTGAAGAAGGCATGAGACCTTTGTTTGGGATAAATGGAGCAATGATAATGGAGAGGAGGCAGAACTGCTAGATACTCATTATATTTCTGTTTTTTTTTTCCTGTAAAAGAGAATGACCTTTTTTGGTGAGGCAATTGGGGTTAAGTGACTTGCCCAGGGTCACACAGCTAGTAAGTGTCAAGTGTCTGAGGCTGGATTTGAACTCAGGTCCTCCTGAATCCAGGGCCGGTGTTCTATCCACTGCACCACCTAGCCGCCTCCCCTTTATTCTTGAAAAATGTTTTGAACAGATTGTTAAAGTCGTGGTCATTAAATATCTAGAAAAACATAGAGTAATTTCAAAGAAACAGCAGAACCACACAGAACCAGAAGGTTCCATCAACAACAGGTCATGTCAGACTTTACCCATGTCTTTTTTCCCCTCATAAAAGTATTTTATTATTTTCCAGTTACAACCCATGTCTTTTCTGACAGGATTATGAAAGCAGTAGATGAGGGGGAATGCCATGAATATAGTGTGTCTAGATTATTTTTTTGCAGGGCAATGGGGGTTAAGTGACTTGCCCAGGGTCACACAGCTAGTAACTGTCAAGTGTCTGAGGCAAGATTTGAACTCAGGTCCTCCTGAATCTAGGGCTGGTGCTTTAACCACTGTGCTGCCTAGCTGCCCCGCCCCCTCCCTCCATGTGTCTAGATTTTTAACAAAGTTTTTGATAAAGTATCTCATACTATTCTTATGGAGAAGATGGAGAAATTTGTACTAGACAGTCAGATGCATTTAGAAATGGCTAGACCCAAAAAGTAGTTGTTAATAACTCAATATCAGCATAGTGGGAAGTCTCCAATGGAATACTCCCCTCAGGATTAGTACTTGGCCCTGTTTTAGCAATGACTTGGGTAAGAGCACAAGTACAGTCACGAAACTTTAAATGACAGAAAACTGGGAGGAATAACTAATATAGCATCAGAATCCAAAAGGATCTTGACAAGCTAAAGCATTCGGATGAATTTAAGATCATGTAATTTAGTAGGAATAAGTGTAAAGTCTTACACTTGGGTGCAAAAAGTTAGCCACAAATAAAAGATGAGGAAGAGATGGTCAGACAGCAAGAAAGAGATGTGGCTATAAGTCAGCAATGTGACATCGTGGCCCTGAAGCTAATGAGATCTTGGACTGCATAAAGAAAGATAGAACTTCTAGGAATTGGCAGGAGAGAGTCCCTTTGTTCTCTGTGCTTGTCATATCTCATCTGGAGTCCAGCTCTGAGAAGCATGGTTTAAGGAAGACATTGATATGCTGGAGAGTGTCCGGAAGAAGGCATCTAGGATGGGGAAGTCCTTGTCATGTGAGGATTTGTTGAAGCAACAAGGGATGTTTAGTCTGGAGAAGAGAAGGCTCAGTGAGGGCATGATAGTTGTTCAGGCATTTGAAGGTCTGTCATGTGAAGGAGGAATCAGGGCAGAACCAAGAACAATGAGTAGAAGCTGCAAAAATGCAAATTTAAGCTTAAAGTCAAGACTATTATTCCAACAATTAAAGCTGATTGAGAGCCAAATGGGCTACCTTGAGAGGCAGGCAGTTATTGTTATCTCATTTTACAGATAAAGAAACTGAGGCAGGCCAAAGTTATGTGGCTTGCTCAGGGTGGCACAGCTAGGAAATATCTAAGCCTGAATTTGAACACAGGTCTTCCTGACCCCAGGTGCAGCACACTTACTTCACTTCATTTCACAAATTTGGCCTTCATTGGAGGAGGGACTACAGTTTAATTTTTGATAGACTCAAGTGACATGGAGCTGGTTTTGGAGGGACCAGGCTGCCACCTTTGAGAAAAACACACCTGCTTTACTGGAGCCATTTTTACTGAACCAAAGCTTCTTGAGTAGGAATCAATGAAAATCCCCATTCTGCATATCATCAGTGGTCTTGTGCCTGTGACTGTCTCTAGAGCTCATTCATGCCCAGATATATTTAACATTCCAAAGTATGCTTCATACATCTGTGGTGTTACTGGTCATACAATCACAGATTCAGAGCTGGACAGGACTTTAGAGGTCATTTGGATCAATTCCCTCATTTTACAGATGGAGACACAGAATCACAGAGTCAATGACTTGCCCAATGTCACATGGGTAGTAAAAGAGGCAAGATTTAAACCCAGGTCTTCTGACTCTCAAGCCATTGTTCTTTCTACTGTATCACTTTTGTACTTCCTTTCTGATGGCAGGAATTCCTCCAATGATGTTGATCACAGCTCCTTAAATCCTTAGAAGAAGATGACCTCAGTGAGTTTCTGAAACAAATAAATAAGCAAGCAAACAAATGAAATGAAATGAATGAGTGAAAGAATGAAGAATCCAGCAGCTTCCCTTCTGGGGATGATCCTTTCCTCGTTGAACTCACCTGGTCCTTGGACAGATGACAGACATACTCTGATGCTGGTTTTATACCCAAAGCCTTTCCAGCTTGGTGTATGATGCCAAGCCTCATGGTCTGTTGGCACAGCCTTTCAGAGTCCAGAGTCACCTCCATGCTTCAATGAGGCATCAGAGAAGGACTCCACTGGAGAATGAGGATATATGTTTCTAATTACTATAACACCATTCCCCCTCCCAAAGAAATACCCTTTAGAAATATTACTGTTCTGTCTGCAGATATTTCAGAGGTAGATAGAATTCTTTACCCTAAAAATACAGATGGGGAAACTGAAGGAGGCACAGTGAAGGTCACACAGCAAGTTAGTGACAGAGCCAGGATTAGAATCTAGGTCTTCTGGTGCCCAGTCTTGGGGAATTCGTCCCCTAAACTTTGTTTGAGGACCAATGACATCATGGGTTGGTGTCTTGACTTGTGATTTAAGTGAGGCAGAGTTGCACAAAGTCGTCAGCCTCAGTCTCTCTTCAAGAGACAGGCCAGGAGAAAAGTCAGGATGACTGGACCTGGGGAAAAGACCATAGCCAGGGCAATATTCAGGCTCAATATGAGCTGGCTGTGGCTTGGGAGGGCAAGTGAGGGATCCAGAGGCAGGCTGACAGAGCAGACAGCAGGGGCTTCCCCCTTCTCATCCCCACGTGCTTTTAGTGGCTGTAATCTTGTTCAGTGAAGGCAGTTCAAGAGCAGACAAGAAAGAGCTGCTGGCCCCTTCTTCCTTCTTCTTCTTCCCCAGATGTAAAAGAGCCATTTGAGATACATTGTAACCACAGGATGACTCAGTCTGGTTCAGGCATGTGGGGGCCTGTTTCTCTATTTCCATATTTCCATATGGGAATTGCAGGAAGTAGGTGAGAGGCAATTACTATCCAATCCCAAACCTAGCGAGTGGGACATGTATAAAGACCAGGGGATCTTTATATCCACTGTTTTGACAGTATAAAATGTCCTGGACAAGAAGCCAAGACCCACAAGAAACTTTCCTTTCCTGGGACTCAGTTTCTCCCCTTGTCAAATGATCTCAAATTAACTAAATGATCTTTAAGATCCCTTTGGGCTGTCTCAGGTCTTTTCTAGAAGCTCACTGACCTTGGCCATGGATATTAATCCATGTTAATTCCCCACCCCCTATCCCTTCTTTCTTATAGTCATCATCATCCTCACTGACATTTATATAACAGTTTTAAGTTTTGCGAAGTGCTTTGCATACATTATGAGACCTTTCCTGACCCTCCCAGATGCTAGTGCCTCCCTTGTCCCAGATTTTCCCATCTTTATTTATATGGATTTAAATATGCACATGTTGTCTCACCCAATAATGAGAGCTCCTTGGGGGCAGGGCTTTGGTTTTTTTTTTTTTCATTTTTGCCTTTGTATAGATAGGTGGTACAGTGGATAAAGCACTGGCCCTGGATTCAGGAGGACCTGAGTTCAAATCCAACCTCAGACACTTGACACTTACTAGCTGTGTGACCCTGGGGAAGTCACTTAGCCCTCATTGCCCTGAAAAAAAAGATAAGCAGATGAATTTCAGAAAAACCTGGAAAGACTTGCATGAATTGATGCTGAGTGAAATGAACAGAACCAAGAGAACATTGTACACAGTATCAATATTTTTGCTTTTATGCCCTCAGATCCTAGCACAGTGTTTGGCACATTGTATGTACTTAATATATATTTGTTGATTGATCTTATTTAATCCTGAAATGAACTCCAAAAAGTATTCTGTATAGAAGAGAAAACTGAGGTTCAGAGATGAAGGTTAAATGATTAACCTAGAGTCCCACGGTGAGTAAGTTTCATGAGTTGGTCTTGCCTGGTTCAGAGGTTGGCATCTTGTCACAAGATCTCCCATATTACTAAAGCCCTTCAGTCATCTGAAAAGACAGGGTCACAAGGAAGACTGGGCAAGACATTATTGACGGCCCAGTAGAAACCCATGCTCAGGACTGTTGCTGGGAAGGGATGGGACCCAAGGCAGAAGAAAGTTCAATAAAGAAAGTGCTTAGAAACCAAAAACTGAGGGAAACAAAGACAATTCTTTTATAATTGTTATAACACATATGAATAATGAAGCCCAGAGAGGGATGGGAATGCCCAACATTACATAGCAAAATGGATATAGAAAAGAGAACTCAAGCTCTGATCTCCAAAGCAGAGTGGAAAAATTTCCTAAAACAAGCTAGCACAGCCCTCCAATGACACATAGGCCAGGGTCATGCCTGCCCTCCAAGGTTGCCCCTGGTGAGGGCTCATACTTAAGCTGTTAGACAAATGGTCTAACGGGCATGTGCCTGTGGTGCTGATTCTGTCCTGACTGAATTGGGTCAGCCTCTTTTTGGGTCAGCCTCTCTTTGAGTCCTCGGTCTAGATATTGAGCTCCAGAGCCAGGGGCAAGTGTATGTGTGTGTGTGTGTGTGTCTGTCTGTCTGTCTTACCCAATGGGGAAGTGGTGTGGTATGTGTAAAGAACACTGGCCTTGAGGCCAGGTGGCACAATGGATAAAGCACTAGCCCTGGATTCAGGAGGATCTGAGTTTAAATCTGGCCTCAGACACTTGACACTTACTAACTGTGTGACCCTGGGCAAGTCACTTAACCCTCATTTCCTTGCAAAAAAAGAAAAGAAAAAGAATATTGGCCGTGGAGTTTTTCATCCCACCTCAGACATTTATTGCTGTGTATTACTATGGGCATGTTGGTTCACCATTCTGAGCTTCAGTGACCTCATCTGTAAGATGGGAATAAGAACACCAACAGTACCTTCAGGCCAGGGTTACAATCAGGAACAAATAAGATAATGTATATAAAATTTGACACAAATGGTAACTAGTATTCTTAGGACTCTGGGGCCATAGGAAGTCTGGGTTTGACCTGGGTTCAATCAGAAGCTTTTTGGATATTTCCTCTTCTTCCTTTTGCCAACCCCTCAGACATAGTTGGGTTTGTTGTCAGGTTCTAGGGGGGTAAATGAGGGTTAGTTTGGGATTCAGCGAAATCTTATATTTTTATTAATTATTTATATATATTAATAGAAAACCACTAGTTTTTCCTTATAAGGATGAAGTTTGACATTCAACCTGGAATCCCTAATGTAATGAGGGGTGAAAGGTTGGGGGGGGGGGTCAAGGGAACCAAAGCATTCCGAGGACAAGGCATTGGAAAGAGATTTAGTGGACATAAAATACGAGAGTGGAATCATGTACGGGGGAGGGAGATGAGATAAGGTTTCAGGGAGGGTAGAGAGTGGAGAGGCAGAGATAGAGAAAACTAAGGAGAGCTAAAGAGACATGATGGGAACCTTGAATGGTCAGGGAAGAGAGGGGAGAAAAGGGAATGAGGGAAGAAGAAAGAAGAGAAAGGGAAGGAGAAGAAAGAGAAAGGCCAGGAAAGCGAAAGAAAGAGAAAAGAAATCAATTGACAAGAGTAGAGGGGAAAAAAGAGTAGAGAGAAATGAGACTGATCTTATAATCATATGATAAAAGAAAGATGTGGGAGATGCATGAAAGAAATGCAGAGGGAGAGGAGGAGGAAAGGAGGAAGGTATGGGAAGGGAAAAGAAGAGAAGAGAGGGAAGAGGAGAAGGGAAAGAGGGGAGAAGGGAGAGAGAATATATAGAGAAGAGGTGGAAGGGAGAGGGAGAAAGAGGGGGACAGAAAGAGGGGAGAGAGGAGACAGAGAGAGAGAGAGAGAGAGAGAGAGAGAGAGAGAGAGAGAGAGAGAGAGAGAGAGAGAGAGATGTGAGGGGAACTGGAAACTCAAGGGTGTGTAAGTAGAGGGGGGAGGTGAGCTGGTAGAGAGCTGAATTCCATCCCGGAGGGGCACAGCATCTGCACAGCAGATAAATACCATACAGCTGCGTTTTTTTCCCCTCCCTTTAATTGACATCTTTGAATCTGTCCCCGCTTGACAAATCAAGCTACTTATTATTAGTGATGACATGGATAAATATCGCAGGCATTCATTTTACATCTGGGCCTCCTGATAATAGAAACCAACATAAAACCTCCCTTCTCCCCACTGGGACAGATTCCCTTTCTGTCCTTACCAGGTTGAATTGTTGGGAGCTCTCCTTGAGCCTAGTGCTGAAATTTTGTCTTGTTATTGTGAGCAAAAAGTAATAAGGCTGCAGAGGTTAGCATATGTTTCCAAGGCTACACTCATTTACCATTAGAGCATAAATTTTCTTCTTGCCCAGGATCTCAAAGCACCAGCTGTACCGTAGCTGAGATCCATCATCTCTAGCTCTGTAATCAACTACCAGCGTTACCTCAACCAAGTGCCTTTATCTCTCTGGGTCCCAGTTTCCCTCTCTTTGAAATGAAGTGATTGGACTAGATATTGATATAGAACCTTATAGCTAGAAGAAACCTTAGGTATCATCTAGTACAACTGCCTCATTTAATACTCTTTAAGGTCCCTTCCTACTTTCATGCTCTTGGATTCTACACCAAGCCCCACTGAGAAAAGCATCTGGCTACTTCCCATTACTTAACTACTTAACCTAGTATTCCAGGGTTCCACATTCCAGCCCCACTCTATTCTAGCTTATTTTCTATAACTACCTCATACCTCCTCCATTATCCACTTTAGTAGCTCCTCACTCTCCTTCAAATTTTCTCTGCTAATTCCCATCCATGGACCTTTGCTCCCACTATCCCTCCCATTGGCATGTAGATAAACACAGTGTAGTAGAAGAGCATTGGAGTTGGAATCAGAGGATATGAGTTTGAATCCTACCTTTTTCCACTTACTAACTGTGAGACCTCAGACAATGGACTTTACCTCATTGGGCCTCAGTTTCCTCATGTGTAAAATGGACTATTTGATCTCAAGGTCACTTTGAGCTCTAGATCTATGATCTTTTCATTTTTGCTCTTCCTCCTCCACAGATATTTTCATCCTCTTGGACCCAGTTGAGCAAGTCACTTAGTCTCTGTCTGCCATAGTTTTCTAATCTGTAGAATGAGTATAATAATAACACCTATCTTCCAGGGGTGTAAGGATCAAATGAGATACTTACAAAGTCTTTAGCCTAGTACCTAGCACTTAGTAAAGTACTTAATAAATACTTATTTCCTTCCTTCCTTCCTTCCTTCCTTCCTTCCTTCCTTCCTTCCTTCCTTCCTTCCTTCCTTCCTTCCTTCCTTCCTTCCTTCCTTCCTTCCTTCCTTCCTTCCTTCCTTCCTTCCTTCCTTTCCTCCCTCCCTCCCTTCCTTCCTTCCTTTTCTCCCTCCCTCCCTCCTCCCCATATCCTTCCTTCCTTCCCTCCCTCCCATATCTTTCCTTCCTTCCTTCTTTCCTTCCCAGTCCACATTTACTCTTTTCAAAAAATAGTTATAGGGGCAGCTAGGTGGCACAGTGGATAAAGCACTGGCCCTGGAGTCAGGAGGACCTGAGTTCAAATTCAGCCTCAGACACTTAACACTAGCTGTGTGACCCTGGGCAAGTCACTTAACCCCAATTGCCTCACAAAAAAAGAAAAAAAAAGAAAAAGTTATAACTTCTATTTCTAAAGAATTTTATAAATTAAGGTTTATGAAGAGTCAACTCTGTGAGGTGGATGGTATATTATTATCCAAATTTCACAGATGAGGAAACTGAGATTCTGAGCACAGTCAGGAAGTATATCGTGACCCATGCCTTCTTACTAAAGACTAACACTCACCACTGTGTCATTCTTCCTTCACTGACTATTCCAACCTACAGTGTGCTCTCCCTCCTATGACCTTCTGCTTCTGATTATCTGTGCTTTGTCTCCCCCAGTAGCTTGTAAGGTACTCGAGGGAAGGGTCCATGTCTTCAATTTCTCTATATCCACTACACTACCTAGCAAGACACCTGGTAGGTGCTCCACAAATGCATGTTAGCTGGCAGATTTGCATATTGATGGACAGATTCATTACCCTTTGTCAGGGAAGGAGAAAAGAATTGGAGCTTCAGTTCAATTCAGTGTTCTCATTTCTTCTTTGGCAATAAAGGAGTTTCTTATCTATAGTTCATGAGTGAGCATGTGTGAAGGGCATGGTCTTCTCTGCTCCATCTTATAGAGTGGGAAAAAGCAAACAAAGGAGATTGTTCACAGATACATAGGTGCTGGCACACATCAGAGTTGGGGAGGGAATGTGAGTTCTTAGGGTCCAAATTTGGCTCTGGAAGGATTCTCTTTTCTAAGCAACTAGAAGGCTAGCTCTCCTCTCTGTCCTCTTTCCTGGGGCCACAAAGCATGGAATACCTATGAAGTAACATGCCACAGAGTCACAGAGCATTTGAGCTATAAATGACCTTGGAGGGCATCTAGTTCAATGACCGCCCCTCCCCCCCATTCTTTCGCTTGAAAAAAGAAATTGACTTCCCTAAAGTCACAAAACTAGTAAAGTTGTTAACAGAAGTGAAAGATGAAAATAAAAGACCATGGTAACTTCTTACTCCCCCCTTCCCATTCCACTACTCTTTTCCTCACTCCCACTATGGTCAAGTACAGATGGATGCAGGTGGGGTGGGAGGGAGTACTGGCTCTCATCACCTGTGATCACAAGGGACTTATTTATAAACATATCCTAAAACATGAGCAAAAAGTACAAGTTTAATTAAAATGCACCTTGAAGAGAGAAATCCATGGAGAGAAAGGGGGTCCTTAAATTGTCTCTCTCTGCCTGGGCCATCTGCTAGGGTCTTATTGATCTAGGTGGTCAGGACCATGGGATCTGGATGGGTGTGTATGTGCAGCAATGGAGTTGAATAAAGAGATCTGCTAAGGTGACCAGGTGTTACCTTCATCGTCTTCATGTGCTTGCCCCAGGCCAATCCTTTTGCCTTATCCACACAGGATGGGAGGGAGTCAGAAAGCTACACGTGTAGGCAGATGCTTACAAATTGTGAAATGCAGAGATAGAAAATACCTTAGAGATCATCTGTTTTAACCTCCTCATGTTGCAAGCTGAATGATTTTTTTATTTCTCTGTTCCCTCTTATCTGCCCACTCCACATAGAGCTGTCCTATCCTGTTCCCTTGTGCTTATCCTGCATCTGCATTCTCCTGTCCCTACTGAGGTGGTAGGTGATAAAATTCACAGCGTTACTCTTGCCAAGGAAGGCAGCCGTGGGTTGGGAGCAGGACAAAAGACTGGGAACTAGGAAGACCTGAGTTCTTATCCCACCATAAACATTTTCTAGCTGGGTGATCTAGGACAGTTTAACTCCTCTGTGCAGGTTTCCTCATCTGTAAACTGGGAGCATTGGAAAGAATGGCTTCCCAGGTTCCTCACAGCCCTCAGCTCTGTGATTCTGTGACCTGGGTCTGTTTCCTGGCTCTGCTACCAATTTCCCATGTGACCCAGGGTAACTCATTTCACTTTTCTGGGCACTGCTTTCTTTCCTCTTCTGCAAAATGAGGAAGTTGAATAGGATGATTTCCTAAGGGTCCCTTTGAGTTCTAACCTATGGCTCCCCATGAAAGATGAATGTAAAAATGCTCTGAAGACCTCTGCAAAACAACATACAGGGTTAAGGTATACTTGTTATTGTTATTTAATTGTGAGATCCTTGAAAAGCCCTGTCATCCCAAAGGTAATCACTAAGGGTAGGATCTTGGGCAAGAGGTGTTAGTGATGGACTTATAAGGAGGTAAAGTTGGTAGAACTTGAGGAATGCCAAAAAAGCATCTTGGCACCAAATGAATCTCTCCCCACCCCAATACACACCATCTGTGGTGGCTACAGCATTGGCCTGTAGGGACGCACATAGAAAACATGACCGGAGAGCAGCTAGGATAGCCCTGGCCATTCTTAGACTATTCCTTCACTTAAAGAGGACCTAAGATTGATAGACAAGTGATTCTGGGGTGGGGGAGGGACTGCAAGTGACAGAGCCTTCATTTGTCTCTGTAACATGGAGGAAAGGCTGGGGTGGAGCTAATGAAGCCTTCTCCCAACGACAGTCTGGGTGACAATGACAGATGCTTCCTGGGGAGGAGACAGGTGCTGGCACACGGCCCATTGGGCAAATCTGGGGATGGTATGCCCTTCAATGTCACTCTGGATCAGGGAATATGCTCCAGGGAGGGAGCAGGCAGACCTAGCTGTAGGGAAGCTGCCTTCACCTCGGGGTGCACAGAAGATGGACCCAGAAAGCGCCAAGGTCCTCCTTCTCTCCAGCTCTGGTTTCCTGCTTGGCAAAACCACAGGTAGATAAAAGAAGGTAATTCAGAAGAAGAAAGATCTTGGTCATTAATATTGTCCTTTACATGGGGAAAATGAGGCTAAAGCCTTTATTCTAATATGCAAGGCCCTCCATAATCTCTCCTTGATTTAACTATTGTTTTACTTTATAGCATCGATCAGTCAGTCAATCAATAAGCATTTATTAAGCACCTAGGATGTGCTGGCGTGATTATAAAGCAAAATGAGCTTTCAAGGACTTTACATTCAACATGTACTCATCATGGAAGTATATTCAAAATACGTGCAAAGGAAAGCCACGGTTATTTTGGTTGGAATGTGACACTAACAGGTGGGGAGGGCATCAGGAAAAGGCCCTTGAGCTGAATAGTGAAGGAAGAAGTGGGAGTAAGGAGGGAATGTATTCCAGCCCTGGGGGATGGCAGAGGCTCAGAGATGGAAGATGGAGTGTCCCGGGTGAGCAGTGGTAGTGAAGAGGGGAGCAGTAACCCTGGGAGGGAAGTTTGGAACCAGATTTGATGAGCTTTCAATGCCAAAGGGAGACATGTGTGTCTGTTTGATCATAGAAGCAATAGGGAGCCACTTATGCTTATTGGGTAAGGGAGTGTGAAATCATGGAATTTCAGTGTTGGCAGCAATCTTAGGAGTAATTAAATCCAACTACTTCAATAGATTGTAAACTTCTTGAGGGTAGTGATTTTTTTTTGGTCTTTATTATCCCGTTTTTGTCTTTGCTACTTCTAGTGACCTTGTCTGGCATTTAATATATGTTTGTTTAATGGAATTGAACTTTACAAATGGGGAGAGAGGGAGAGCGTAGTGTTGTGGATAGACTGGTAGATTTGAGAACAGGAATATGTAGGTTCAAATCCCACCTCCAACACTTGCAAACTGTGTTACTTTGGATAAGCCACTTAACTTCCCTAAGTCTCATTTTCTTTATCTGGAAAATCAGGGGGCTGAACTGCATGAAAACCAAGGTCTTCCAACTCTAAATCTCTGATTCTATAAACAAAGAGTGTTATCTGGGCAGGATTTGCTTTTTACAATTGCACACCAGTCAGGTCCTTTGGCCCCCATTGTAGGGGAGAAAGATCTTCTCCCCCTTTCCCCAACACCCCCTGTCTGTCTCTGTCTCTTGTCCCTCTGTTTCTGCCTTTGTCTCTCTCATCCAGCCTGGCTGAAGTTAGCCTAAGTTCTCTAGAAACTGGGACAATTTACATCTATTAATGTATAGCCTCTAAAGCTTGTCAGGCCAGCTGACAGAGGGAGGGAGGGGGAGAGAGAGAGAGAGAGAAACAGAGAGAGACAGAAAGACAGAGAGACAGAGATACAGAGACACACACACACACACACACACACAGAGGAGAGAGACAGACAGAGACAGAGACAGAGACAGAGAGACAGAGAGAGAGAACAGAGACACTCTTTTTGTAGCCCATGTCCATGCACGAGTGTAGACACCTTGGGGTCCCCAGAACTGACATCCTGTTCATCATACTTAAACAGTATTCAATACATCTGTATTGTCCCACTACTCTCTTTCAGGTAAAGCTGTGCTGGGGGATCTTTTGGGACTGCTTTGGGCTTAGGAGGGACAGAGAATGACTTCTGTCTCAGGATGCTCATAAGACATCAAAGTGTCTGATGCATTTTTCCCAGGGTTTCGTCCATACAGCAGGCATGTATTTAATGCTTGTTGAAGTGCATTAGCTTTCCCAAATTATTTTGCCTCTTTGATCTCCATCGGGCCTTATGGGAAGCAGCCCACACTGGCATCAGCAATGTCCATTTTATAGACAAGCATACTGAGGGCCAGAGAGAGGAGGTCTCCTGACTTGTATTCTGGTGCTTTCCCCAGAAGACCTTGCTGCTTAATTGTGGAAACTTCTGGAATATGGGGCTGATGCCAGTTGGGGAGTGGGGGTGGGGAGAGAGGGAAAAACATTGGACTAGATACCTAGTCCCTTCCTTTGAGGCCTTCTCACTTTCTTATCATGGTATCTCCCAATTCAATTGTAAACTATGTAGGGGGGGAACCCTACCTCTAGATTCCTTCACATCTCCTTATCCTCCCCTTGCCAGTAATGCCTTGTCTATAAAATACAGCATTTGTACTTTCTACCTCAGGGGGTTGTTTGTGAGGAAAGTGCCTTGTAAACCTTAAAACCTGACAGTGCTAAATAAATGTGAAATATTATTATTAATAAGAGTACACAGCATGGTCCAGACCTATGATTTTATTGGCGTGGGGAATTCCTGGTGAGGAAACTGCTCCTATCAATGCAGACTGGTGATTTTCTGGCAACTTAGAGCATTTGGGTGTCTCCAGAGATGCCAGAAAGGCAGATGACCCACCTGGGGACCCACAGTTTGTGTGCATCAGAGGGAGGACCTGAACCCAGGAGCAACTTCCCTCTGAGACTGGCTGCCCCTTCCCCTCCCCCTGCTATCCCAGTGCATAGACCAGTGCTATTCTTGCTTGTTAATTGGGGAGGAAAATGAGAACAGGGTTGCCAATTTGAGTCAGATGGAATAGTGGATAGAGTATGGATGGAAAGTGGGACTTGGCACTAAGAAGACCCAGTTTCAAATATCACTTAGCTGTGTGACCCTGGGCAAGTCATTTCACCTTTCTTGCCTCAGTTTCCTTATCTGTAAAGTAGGAAAAATAATAATGCCCACCACACAAACCTCTTGTGAGGATCATGTGAAGATTATCTATCTATCTATCTATCTATCTATCTATCTATCTATCTATCTATCTATCTATCTATCTATCTATCTATCTATCCATGTGTATAAAGTATTTTGAAAACTTGAAAGTGATATGTAAATGTAAATTTTAATTTTTTTTTCTACTTTGCCATTGACTGCTTTGTGACCTTGGGCAAGTGACTTTTCCTCTGATTCTCAGTTTATGCATCCATAAAATGGGTAAATTGTGCTGGCCAAATCTTGAAGATTCCTTCCAGTGCTCACATTTTGGAAGTCAATGGTTCTGGGAGGGGAAGAAGCTTGCCTGCAGTTACAGTCAGGCAGTGGTTCAGGCTCAGGAAAGATGCTGCTGAATGAATAGAATCAGAGAACTGGAGAAGTCATCTTAGCATCCAGCTAGTTCAGCCCATATTGGGAAAGAATCCCTACTATAGCACACCCAACAAGTGGGTATCCGACCTCTGCTTGAAGATTTCCAAAGAGGGGGAACCCACTGCCTTTGGAAGCAATGAATCTCACCTTTGGGCATTTCCCAGTCGCTAGGAAGTTGATGCCAACTTCCCAGCAGCTCCAGGTTCTGGCCTTAGGGGCTAAGCAGATTTCAGTCTTCTACTTGGAGTTGGGAGTAGGAGGGGCTGGCAGAGCCCCCTATCCCCACCCCCACCCATTCCCTTCCCTGCCCCCACTCCTTCTCTGCTCTCACTAAAGCCAGATTTGTCTTCCAAAGTAGTGTCATTATAAATGCATCAGCCTCTGCCGGCCTCACGAGCACAGCTTTCATTTGCCCCTCTAAGCTCGATTACATCTGAGGCTGTCTCGGGGTAATTAAGTAATATTAGAACCTTGTGCCTCTTTTAATGCCGTTTTCAAAGTGCCAGGCTGTGGCAATCACCCACCGGAGCCCAAAGCTCCGAGACTTGCGTCCTCTCTCTAATGCACCTCGTGGTGAATGAGAGCTAATTACTTTGCAGAAAGACATCATTAGCAGCAGGTTCATGCTGGATTGATGAGGAACATGCTCTCCTCCCCACCCCCAACTCTTGCCACCATCCAGGCTTCTGGGGTCAAGCTGGCCTTCTTTCTCTAGTATCCAGCCACCTTTCTGGGTTCCGTGGTCTAGGGAGGGGCATGGCCATTTCTCCAAGGCAAGGGTTCTTAACCTCTTGTGTACTGAACCCATCTGGCAGTGTCTGGTGAATATGGAGTCCTCAGAATCATGCTTTACCTGTATCAGATAAACAGGATTATTGATGAAACTGATTGTTTTGAAATACAATGATCGGGATATTAAAAACGAAACAATGATTAGAGATCCAGATGTTGCTACTGACATCTTAGCCTTGGAGCCTTGGGGATGGGCCATCTGGGTGTCCTGGAGACAACTGGAGAGAACTGTTAAATTATCATTTACACCTCAGAAATGAGCAATGCTATAAATTAGGGCTTGATTGATTGTTTTTGTTGATTGGTTATATTTAAGAAAGTCAAGGAGAAAATGTTAATACAGATTAGACTTAAAAGTGTATCCTTGGGGCACAGTGGGCAGAGCATCAGCCCTGGAGTCAGGAAGACCTGAATTCAAACCCAACCTTAGACACTTACTATCTGTGTGACCCTGGGAAAATGACAACCTCATTGCCTCCAAAAACAAGGGCATCCTGCCTTATACCCCTCCCCCACCTCGAGAGTAGGTTGTTAAACATTTACCAGCACACCTTTGCTCTTTGCTCTGCTGGGTTTTCCCCTCCCTTCCAAATTGGGGGGCGGGGGAGACATATATTTTCATGATAGCTGTTTGAGGTGAGGAGCTCAGTCTGTGGCCTGTAACCAAGCAGTTAACAGTCTTTGCTCATGTATTTCTCCCATCTATTCAAATTTTACCCATCCTTCAAGGCCCATCTGGAGCACCTCCTCCAGGAAGACTTCCCAGGTATTTGAGCCCACTTTGCTCTAACAACAGCAACTCAGAGTTCTCCCTACATGACAAACTTTGTAATAAACATTTTAATTTATAGCTTGAGGTTCCACTTTTTATCCCTCTTTCCCTCCCTTCCCTCCCCCCTCCCCGAGGCAGCAAACAATCAGATACATATACAATTATGTAAAGCATTACCATATTTGTCATTTTACATGACAGACTTTGAAGAAGACAGGTTGAGCAATATTATCCATACCTGAAAAGGGAGAAAACTGAGTAGTTTACTCCTGTTCATACACAGTCAGTGTCAGGGTGAGATCTGAACCCAGACCTCCTGCTTCCAATTCCAGCTCTCTTTCCATATGATAACATATGTGAAACAGCTTTGCAAAGCTTAAAATTTTCATCTCTGTCAAGCATTATTATTTATTTGAATGCTTATTGTATTTATACGATCAACCCAATAGGCATAATGGGTGAAATGGTTGAAGAGTTGGCCTCAGAGCCCAGGAGAACTGAGTTCAAATCCTGCTTTTGACACATACTGACGGTGTGACCCTGGGCAAGTCATTTAACTTCTCAATGATCCAGGCAAGATCTCTCCGAATTTCAGAGCATATTTCAGATCTGCATTTGTAGAAGGAATTTCCACATTGGGAGTTGCATATAGTTCTGAAATCACAGACCTGGTCCTTAACAAAACAAAACAAAACAAAACAAAACAAAACAAAACAAAACAAAACAAAACAAAACAAAACAAAACAAAAAATGAGCTCCCTGAAGTCAGGTCATCCTACAGTGGAATAGGCTACTTTGACAAGTAATGAGTTCTCCACTACAGGAGATATCCACTTGTCAGGAATGTTGTAGAAGGGAATTTTGCTCAGATATGATTTAGATTAGATCCCTGGGGAGGCATCACTGGGGAGTGGAAAGAGCACTGACTTTGGAGCCTGAGTATCTAATCCCAGCTCTGCCACTTACTACCTGTGTGATCTTAGGGAAATGAACCTCTTTGGGTTTTATTCATCAGAGAAGTGAGGGAGGGATGTAGATTAGATTGATGTGTTGGACTGACTACTCAATATTCAGATGTATTCGATTCAAGACATCAATCAATATTCAAAAGACCCCTCTAGTTCAAGCTCCATGAACTGATTCCTTCCAGTTGATTCTATATGTGATTCATTTTTTCCAATAAGCATTTAGACCAACACGAACCATCATGTGATATTCATGCTCACCATTGGCCATTTACTACCAATTATTCTCTATGACCCTATCCCCAACCCCCAAAAGGAAATGGGGTTAGACCTTGGCATACCACATTCCAAAAGTGGCAACCCCTGTTCTATCTGTCTTTACGTCATTATCTCTTTATACCTCTGACATGGATTAGTCATTTAGGAGGCAGTGCTGTCTAGGGGACAGCTAGAAGGCAAGAGATAGGAATTTTAGACCAGGCTTGGCCACTAGTGTTTTCATGTTCTCTGGACTTGTTTTCCTCATCTGTCAAATGGGAATGAGAATCCTTGTTTGACTTCTCATGAAATGGGGTGTGTGTGTGTGTAGCTTTTGCTATGTTGTGAGACTAAAATGAGAAAATGGATGGGAAAAACGAACACGTATAAAGAAACAACCACTTGGACCTCAGGGATGTCGTCTGTGGGATGTTACCATTAGAGACGGCTCTTGGTTCTTGAGCTGTCCTCCTCCTTGTAGTCCTAGTTTGTGGAAGCAAGCTCTGAAATCCATGAACTTGATCCCAGGGGTAGACCTAGCCCTGAGGATTAGGCATTCCTCCTTCTTTCCTAGTCACTGATTCCAAGTCCCAGATCCCAGAACACATCTGCCTGTGTGTCTTCTCTCCCTAGCTGTTCATTTCCCTGCATTGGGCTGGAGAGAGGGAGAAGAAGTGGGGGGGGGCGGGAACGGACATAATCAACATATAGGAGAGATTTATGACAATTACAGTAATGATCAGAATAGGCTTCCCTTTTGCTGGGGCCCTCAGGGGGCCTGTGTGGGGAGAGAGTCAGAAGGACAGAGAGAGTAATGGGGAAAAACAAGCCCAGATAAAAAAAAAATGGATAAAAATCAGACAAAATTGGGGGGTGTTATTTACATCATAAAAGACTCATGGGAGTGCCTTTAAATAGCCAGAAAGTGTTTATCCACAGTGTATTACTTTGGGAGTGGAATAGTCAGAGACTCAGAGTTGAACAGCTGGTAGTAACCGAAATCTAAATCATCTTGCCAGGCAGTTGAGGTCCCCTCCTCCTTTTCCTGCCTCATCTCCCATCCCATCTTCACATGGACCCTTGGCTCCATCCAGGCAGGCTTCTTCACAGACCCCCGTGTCCAGCCCCACACCCTTAGATCTGCACTAGACAATCTGCATTCAACAGGCATCAAGCAACATCTATTAGGTACCAAACACAATCCTAGGCACTGGGGATACAAAGATAAGAAATGACACGATTCTTGCTCTTAAGGAGCTTACGCTTTCCAAGGAAGTGGTGTCTAGCCTCTTGGCCAATGTCCCTTGGATGTTCTTCTTGGTCCCAGCCCAAGGACTGGACTGATGGAGGACTTGTACATAGGGGTTAGATTATTCGATCTGAGCACCCTAGAGTCTCGGAATAGAGGAGATCTTAGAGGGCATCATGTCCAGCCCCCACCTCCATGGGGGTGTCCCCTGAGAGCAACCATGACAAATGGTTTTCCCATCCATTGTCCACAAAACACAGTTCTCCTAACAACATTGGCTGATACTTGTACAGTTTACATACATCACCAACATATTTGATACTTAAGACACCCCTGTGAGCTAGGCAGGGTGGTCAACTCCATTTATGGAACGTTGATGGTCTTGTCCATGGTCACATTGCTAGTATAAGCAGAGAGATTTGGGCCAGGTCTCTCTCAATTCCCAGGCTGGCCTTTTCATCACCTATCTCACATCCCCAATAAGTCTTTCTGTTGTTGGGTCATTTCAGTCATGCTTGGCTCCTCATGACCTCATTTGGGGATTTTTCTTGACAAAGATACTAGAGTGTTTTGCCATTCCTTCTCCAGCTCCTTTTACAGATAAGGAAAACTAAGGTCAACAAGGTGAAGTGACTTGCCCAGGGTCGCACAGCTAGTAAATATCTGAAGCTGGATTTGAACTCAATGACTCTAGGCTTGGCAGTCTATCCATCATGCCACCTAGCAAGTCTTCTCTAGTAAAAGCTAAACGTCCTCAGTTACTTCAGCTAGTCCTTTCACGTGGCATGTTCTAGTCCCTCTCCTTCAAAGGAGGTCCTCTGGCTTGTTAATATTCTTCCTAAAATGTGGAGCCGAGGAGGTAGCATTTAGTAGCATAATGGGTGCTGGCTCTAGTGGGGGTTCAACTCTTAGCTCTACTACCTGTGTGACTTTGAGCCTCGTTTTCCTGAGCTACAAAATGATGACCCCCGAGGGCCCTTCCAGCTCTAGGTCTATAATGCCATATCTTACAATTCACATTGCGGTCAGTCATGACCACAGTTCCCCCTGACCTTTGAAGTCCACAAGGTCAGATGTCATGTGTACATATATACATATAATGTAGACAGACAGATGTAAATAGGTAGAGATGGATAGATAAGAAAGCATTTATTACTGTGCTAAGGAAGCACTGGGGATATAAGCAAACAAGACAATCTCTGCCCTGAAGGAGTTTATATTCCAGTGGGGAGAGATGCAGAGGAGATTGGGGTGGTTGAGGAGAGCGAGGTGGGTTCTGGAGAGAGTCCAGGAGAGAAGGAGAGAAGGAGATAAAGCATGGCTCGTTGGGGTCCCTCTTCATATGGAGGTCCAGGGACTTGTCGTTTGTCCTCATTCTCGACGAGGACCATGACATCGGGGTAATGTCATGACTTGCAGTGAATTGGATTTAAGTGAGGAAGGGCTGTGCAATGTCACCAACCTCACTCTCTCCTCCAGAGCCATCTGGGTCTAGTGGCAAGATATACATCAGGATGACTAGAGATGGCCTTGGATATTTGAGGCAATTGGGGTTAAGTGACTTGCCCAGGGTCACATAGCTAGTGAGTGTCTGAGGTGAGATTTTAACTCAGGTCCTCCCAACTTCAGGGCTAGTGCTCTATCTACTGCACCAACTAGCTGCCCACCCCCATCCAGGTGATTAGTCTCTCTACTATACCACATTCTGAGGATATCGGGCCATTTTGCTACTAGAACTTTCCCTTTCCATTCCCCTAGAACTATCCCCACACTTCTGTGTGCTTCTTTCTGCTGGGGTCTCCTGGCCGGAGTTCTAATCAACTTCCAGAAGTCTACTGCTCTCTCCAGATACTTCCACCCCCTCCCCCATTATCTGATTAGTTCTTTCAGTGGTGGCAGAAGAGTGTATAGTACTCATCACAAGTGTTAGATAAGGGAACATTGCTTGCAAAGAGACTGCTCCACCAACTATAAATTCAGTCACCTCTTCAAAGATCAGGTCAATTGCAATCCAAAGTCTAAGAGAAGAGTGAGGTGGGCATGACCTTGATATCTCCTTGAAAGATGGATTTTCCTTCTTAAGCTAGCTTCTCTTTGGAGTTGACTGAAGGCATTGTAGCTTCTGCACATGCATCCAGTGAGGGTGACCTCCAGCTCACTCTGATCCTAGTGTGCTTATCTCCCAGTCGAGAAGCAGGGATGGGGGGCGGCTTTCTTAAAGCTTCACCCCCATTGCTCTCTTTGGGATGCTGGTTGCTTCCTCTCATCTCCTGCTCCCCTTAAGTTGTTTCTCAGTTTTCTCCCATGAGAAAGCATTAATAATAATGTAACATTTCAAGCTGGAGAAGGAAATGGCGAACCACTTCTGTATCTTTGCCAAGAAAACCCCAAATGGGGTCATGATGAGTTGGACTCGCTCCTGAAATGACCGAACAGCAACATTTCAAGGTTGGCAAGATACTTTGTACACGTGATCTCGTTTGAACCTTCCAAAAGCACCCCAGGTCTGTATTTCTGGTTCCCCCATCTTACAGATGAGGCTTTGGGATTGTGAGAGGGGTGGGGAGGGGGTGTTCCATGAAAGGTAGGCCCCTGCTTGCTGGCAGGGATGTGAGCCAAAGCAGCATCCATTGGCTATCAGGGCTTCCTAATAGTGACAGAACATTTGCAAGGGAGGAGAGAAAGCTGGGGGAGAATTTACAGACTCTGCCTCACATAACCCGGTTCCCACTGAGATCTTGCATCATCTGGCTGCTGCCACTTTGGATTTTGCCATCATCTCTTTATTACTCCCTGGAAAAGCACAGCTGGGCAGAGGGGCTGCATCATTGAAGAGATGCAAAGCACAGACTGATGGAGGAGAGGCCAAGGTCAAGGAGATGGTGTAGGTAGAGGAGGGCTGGGAAGCAGAGTATGGGACTGCTCAGATAACTAGGGTGGGGCAATGAGGGCTTTGTCTCACCTGTGTGCTGACATACAAGGAGCATGCTTCATCCCCATTAGAGTTCTTTGGCCTCCCATTCCCCAAGCCTCATGATCCTCTATACCTGCCATGACCACTCTTGGCCCCTCCCTGGTCCCCAGTGTCCTATTACCATGTCACCCCCTCTCTCCCAGGGCCTACTTTCCCAAATTATATTGTATCCCTTCTATCTCCTGGAGGTTGCAAGGACATTGATTGGTTTCCCTGAGGACTCAGTTATTCCCTCTCCCTTGATGACTCTAGAATCTCCAGTTTCTTTCCCAATGCGGTCATTGGGTAATCCACATTTATGAAACTCCAGCCTCACATTGGTGTTGGGAGCCCTGAGGTCCTGTTGAGGGCTGTGCCCTGGAGAAATTTGTCTCATACAGTTGCTGAGCCAGCACATAGATCCGAGGGGAGCAGTGATTCACTCACCCGAGGTTAGGGAGTTAACAGTAGAGAGATTCTATCAGGTTGGGGAGGGCAAAGTGTCAGAACAAACATTCTCATGGGCTCATGGAGTTCCATGGGGAATGAACCTTAGAACGAATCTAGTTTAGTGCCTTGTTTAAGGGAAGAAAAAGTTGAGACCAAAAGGGATTAGGTGATTTGTCCAAGGTCACATCGGTGAAAACCACCAGAGGTGGGATTTGAACTCTGGTCCTCTCCCCAGAGCCAGTGTTTGCTCCTGGACCATGACCCATTCCCAGATTTCAGGGAAATCCTAATTTTACTTTCCTATAGCTATGGTTAAACAGGGTATTGCTGATTTCCACTCCAAAAGTTCAGCAGTAAGAGCTATTATTCCTATAGACCTTTCCTCACAACACTCCCATGAAGTAGGTCATGCAAGAGTTATTATTCCCATTGCACAGATGAAGAAATGAAGGGCCAGAGAAGTTCAAAGGATCAGAGATTTAGACCTAGACCTGCACAGGGTCACCAAGCTTTTTCATATTGGGCTCAGGACTGAGCCTACATCCTTCTTGCACCGCAGTTTCTACTACACAAACCTCTGTAGACTTCCCACATATTTACAAGGCCCATGACACCTGGAGTATGTGTGTGCCCAAGAGCCTGAATGGGGAGGATGTGCCAATTAGTCCTTTCCTAGGAAAAGAGAATTCTTAGGTATGGAGTTATTTGAGGTCTCCCTCCCCTCCCCCAAAGTGTCCCTCTCTTGCCTTTTTTTTTTTGCTGGGCAATGAGGGTTAAGTGACTTACCCAGGGTCACACAGCTAGTAAGTGTCAAGTGTCTGAGGGCAGATTTGAACTCAGGTCCTCCTGAATCCAAGGCCAGTGTTTTATCCACTGCACCACCTAGCTGCCCACCCCCCATGCCTTTTGGTTGAGTGGTTATATACTGGACAACCCTTGGCCTTGGGGGCTTAAGTCGCCCCATGTGGTGGTTTCAGTGCTTCTCATAATCTTTCTTAGTCCTAGTCTTTGGTAGAGTGGCCTCAGTTGTCCTGGAGGGGCTCCAGAGGCCCTTCATATGACCCTACTTAATCTGAACCCATGCTCCCAGGGGGGAAATTGGCCAAAGAGTATAAACAAGTTTGTGTGTGAGTGTGTATTGTGTTTTATGCATGTGAAATTCCATGTACAGCTGGTGAATTATTCAGTGAGTCTGGGCAGTGGAAACATGATATCTCCCATGTCTTTCTTGCCAATGGCCAGTTACAGAAGACCCAGTAGACCTCTCTTTACCAGAAGCCCAGTTCTTTCTCTATAGCTGACTCCCATCTTTATTGTCTCCCTGATCCTGGGGATCCCCTTTCCTTCTCCCCTCCACCATCCCCCTTATGCAGGGAGGGTCCATCTTCTAATCCCCTGGAATAGGACTAAGACATGGCTGGCTCCCTGAGCTCTAGGATTCTGGGTTGGCACTGAAGACTGTTTCCTTTTCCCACCAGGTGCAGGCCATAAAGGTGAGTAGGGACAGAGGGAGATGCAGTAATTCAAGAGGAGAGGATGTAGTGGGAATGGGTACTGAAGACTTCAAGAACTCTCGAGTCCATATCATGGTATATTGCAAAGAAAACAAATCCCTCATCTCCTCACATCAATCCTTAGGGATGTTTACAGGGCATCTTCTGGTCCTAATTTTTACAAATGAACAATTTGAACCCAACTTTACTCCATTGAATCCAATCCAATCCAGTCCAATTCAATTTAATAAGCCCTTAGTAAGTGCCTATGGTGTACCAGGCATTGTGCTGGGTATTTGGCATACAGAGAAAGGAAATCCAAGCTGTTCTTGGGGGAGGGGAGAAGGGGAATAATAATATATGTATAGTTGAAGAAATACAAAATAAATACAATTCATACGAAGTCATTGTTAACTTGGCGAATCCCCAAAGATCTCAGAAGAGGCAGCTTTTAAGCAGAGACTTCCTTCAGGAAGCTAGGGTTCCAAGAGATGCTGAGGGAACCAGAATTCCAAGCATGGAAGACAGCCTTGCAAAGGTGGGAGATGCAAAGTCAGAGGGGCGGGGCAGGTGGGAGGGTAGGCACTGGGAGGGAGAGTACAATGGAATCATCCTCGCTTTCCAGGTTGGTTGGTTGGAACCAGATTGTGAAGAACTTTAAATACAAAACAGAGAAATTTGCATTTTATTCTACTATTATTGAACTTTCATTCTGATGCCCACTCTCTTCCTTAATCTTCTGCAGACAGACTGCTATCTAGCCACCTTAATCTCAGTTTTTACTTGTCAAGCTGTTTTTTTAAACTGTAATGTGACTTTACATTTATTTATTTCCACTAAAGTTCATTGGAGCTATTAGAAATCCAGTCTCAGACACTTACTGTGTGACCCTGGGCAAGTCATTTAACCCCATTTGCCTCAGTTTCCTCATCTATAAAATGAACTGGAGAAGGAAATGGCAATCCATTCTGGTGTCTCTGCCAGGAAAGCCCCAAAATGGGGTCACAGAATGTTGTACACAACTAAAAACGACTGAACAACAACTAAAGTTTTGTTTTGTTTTGTTTTGAGATTTGACATGATGTTCTAGCCTGTCAAGACCTTTTGGGATCCTAACTGTCATCCAGCACATTAGCCAATGCTCTCAGTTTTACATCATCTGCACATTTGATTAATACACCATCTAGTGGCTTATCCAAATCACTGATGAAAATGTTCAACAGCAAAGCATCAAGCAGATCCCTGGGGCACCCTACTGGAGACCTTTTTTTTTTTTTTTTTTGCGGGGCAATGGGGGTTAAGTGACTTGCCCAGGGTCACACAGCTAGTAAGTGTCAAGTGTCCGAGGCCGGATTTGAACTCAGATACTCCTGACTCCAGGGCCGGTGCTTTATCCACTGTGCTATCTAGCCACCCCATTTGCTATCTAGCCACCCCTACTGGAGACCTTTTAAGTTGGCATCGAACCATTGATGACTTACTGATATTGGGGTCCAGTCATTCAACCAGATTCAAACCCACACAACTGTACTATTGCCTTTTAATATCTCAACTGACTTTTCCTCAAGAAGAGCCTAAGAACTTTAGTCAAATGCTTTGCTAAAGTCTAGGCAAACTATATCTATAGCATCCTTCTTATTTTTATTTAAAAAAATGTTTTACTGACACATTTCTCCCTTTGGACAGTGCAAGTTCCTGGAGTGCAAGGATTGTTTTTTATCTTTGAGCTGGGAACAAGAGGCAGTGCTTAATAAATAATAGTTGAATTGAACTGAATCTACCAGTTAGTGTTGTTGTTGTTCAATTGTGTCTGATTCTCCATGACCCCAATTGGGGTTTTCTTGGCAAAAATCATGGAGTGGTTTGACATTTCCTTCTCCAGCTGATTTTACAGATGAGGAAACTGAGGCAAGTGGGGCTAAGTGACTTGTCCAGGGTCACCCAGCTAGGGTCTGAGACTGGTTTTGAACTCAGGTCCTCCTGACTCCAGGCCTGGCACTCTATTCCTTTGTCACTTAGCTGCCTACTTTAGTCTAGTAACCTAGAAAAGAATGAGGGCTAATCTGGAATGTTCTGGATGAAGCCATGATGGCTCTTTGTGACCACTTTTTCTTTTTGTCAGTGTTCACTAGACTGTGCCTTTATAGGTGGTTCAGTGGTTAGTGCCCCAGATCTGGAGTCAGGAAGATATGAATTTAATTCCAGCCTTAGACACTGGCTAGCTGTGTGACCCTGGGCAAGTCACTTCACCTCTTTCTCCCTCAGTTTCCTCAATAGTAAAATGGGTAAAAGAATAGCATCTACTTGCCAGGGTTGTTGTGAGGATAAAGTGAGTGTTTTGCAAACTTTAAAGTCTTTTGTCTTGTTATCGTCATCCTCATTCCATTCCATTCCATAAGTTTGCCAAGAATAGAAGTCAGGTTTATCAGCCTCTGGTATACATATTTCATCCTCCTTCCTTTTTTTGAAATTAGGGGCTTGACCTCAGAATTACAGTACTCTCTCATTCTCTGGAATCTTTCAGAGGTCACTAACAGGAGCTCAGTAATCACATTAGCCATTTTTTTTAGCACCCTGAAAAATCAAATGAGATGACACATGTAAAGTGTCATGCATGTTTTAAATCACCACGTAATAATTTGCCATATAACTGTTGCTATTACTATTTTTTTTGGTGTGGCAATAAGGGTTAAGTGACTTGCCCAGGGTCACACAGCTAGTAAGTGTCAAGTGTCTGAGGTTGGATTTGAACTCAGGTCCTCCTGAATTCAGGGCTGGTGCTTTGTCCACTGTGCCACCTAGCTGCCCCTTCTACAATTCTCTTAATGTAATTCAGTTATTTCCAGTAGCATTTATTAGCATCTCTTATGTGTCCAGCCTTGCAATATCTCTGTGGGTGATTAAAAAAAATGAATAAAGCATACATGAATGAGGCAGCTAGGTGGCTCAGTGGATAGAGCTCTGGGCCTGGAGTCAGGAAGATCTGAATTGAAATCCAGCCTCAGACACTTATTAGCTGTGTGACCCTGGACAAGTCATTTTAACCTTTGTTTGCCTCAGTTTCCTCATCTGTAAAATAAGGATAACAATAGCACGTATCTCCCAGGTTTGTGGAGAGGATCAAATGAAATGATAATTGTAAAGTACTTAGCAAAGTGCCTGGCACATAGTAGGTGCTATACAAATGTTAGCTTTTATTATATGACGTTGTTCCTGTCCCCCCGGGAATTCAGCTTCTACCAGGGAAGACAAGATTAGTCTAGCACATGAAACCAGAAGTAGGTTTAAATGTTGGCAGAATAGGCAGCTACTTCTTATTTAGAAAAGGTCCCCATCCTACTGTCTCCCAGCCAATCCTTCTCTCACCTGATTTCAGATTTTCTAAATGCCCTTAGCAAAGGGCGGGACTTGAGGCTTAGGTGCCGAGACTGGGCATGGCTCTGTAGACCCACACTGAACACTGTCTGGTCCCAGGGTATTTTTTTTGGGGGGGGGGATTGGAACTGAAAGGAGCAGAAGTCTTAGGGAAGGAACACAAGGGTGTTGGTAAAGGGTGTAGAAACGAAAGTTGGGCCTAAAGGCATTCCCCAGGCTCCTTGATTTTGGCAGATCCCAGCCTGGGTCCTACATCTAGGGGGCAGACACTTGAGGGCCTGTGGAGGAGAGAAGGTAGGAGGGATCCCTTCTTAGGAGGGTCTGGAGCTGGAAGTGGTTGGGGAGGAGGATCGAAAAGTCATGGAGGAGACTCTTGGGGCTGGGCCAAGAGGCATTGGTGGGATATTGGACTGAGGGCTGGATTTGAAGTCAGGGACACCTAGGTTCAAATCTCTCCTTTGACAAAATCTATTTAATCTGAGCCTCAGTTTCCTCTTCTGGGAAATGGGTTTAATATTACCTACAGCGGCTACTTTATGGGGCTGTCAGAAGGCTTTATATCTAAAAGCACACTGCTGAGTGCAGGGTAACTCATTATTGACTCGGGGGGCCAAAGTAGGCCTCTTTTAAAGGCATGTAGGTAGCCCCCTGAGACTTAGAGCGTGACCGACAGTGATAGGCAGGCAACAAAGATTCGAATCCCAGAAACTCCCTGAGCCAGAATCCCTCCTCCCACTTCCCTCACAAGTTTCAGGCTTTGCTTGGGGACCTCCAAGGAGGGGGAACCCCTACCATCTGGGCAGCCTGTTTCATTGGACAACATGGGGAATTGTCAGGAAGTTTGTGCTCATGGGAAGTTTAAATCTGCCTCAATGTCATCTCCATCTGTCGCTCTTTGTTCTGCCTTTGGGGGCCAAGCAGAACAGTCTAATCGCCGCTTCCAAATGGCAGGTCTTCCAGTACTTGGGGGCAGAGATCACCTCTCCACTCTAGACTGGGCACCCTCCAAGTCTTTTAACCAGGCCACATACAAGTGAACTCAGAACCTTCTGCTATCCTGGACCCACTCCTCATCTGCTGACAAGGAGGCAAATGAGACTTCCTGTGCCTTAGTTTCCCAAATCTGTAAAGTGAGGGGTTGGACTCAGTGGTCTCCAGGGTTCCTTCTTCTCTAAATTTCTATACCTATGATCCAGAGGGTCTTTTCTCTGTTTTTGGAATCCAAAAGGGAAGAATTATCCTATGATATTAATGGGTGAATCAGAGACAGAAAAGATAAGGGACTGACTATATGTGTACATGTATGTGTGTGCATGTGCATTGTGTGTATGTGTGTGCACACGTGTATGTGCATATGTACGAAGTGGGCCAAGAGTCCTGATGCTTGAATAACTTTTTGAAAATTATTTTTTCTTTATTTTTCACCATTTACATGATTTTATTTTTTACACATAATGTAAATTCATCTCCTAAATGTACTCTATATGCTGCTATGGTATTGTAAATTAAAAACAAAAAATAAAGGGGTTGCTAAATATTGAAACCCCTTTATGACTGTTGGCCCAGCTTGTGTGTGAGTGTATGTATGTATGTATGTGTATGTATATGTGTGTGTTTGGTGGGGAGGAAGATAGATGTACACAGAGAGAGACACAGAGAGAGAGAGAGAAACAGAGAGAGAGAGAGACAGAGAGAGAGATGGATCTTGGGGTTCACAGGCTCATGGATTTAGAGCCCAAAGGGATGTCAGAGGCTACCTGGTCCAATTTTACATATAAGGAACATGAGTCTCACAAGATTAAATGACTTGTCCAGAAAAGGAAATAGGGAAGATAAAGGGAGAGAATAGGAGTGGAGAGTATGTCTACAGAGAGATTTCAAAAAGTAAACTGGACATGTAAAGGCCTGGGTTTTGGGCCTCAAGAAATTCTTGATTCCCTAGGCAAACCCTGCTAAAGTTATCCCAGAGTTCCAGACCCTCCTTTCCATCCCCTCAGTCAACAAGGATAACTGACAGTAATGGCTGACATGTCTGCAGCACTTTTTTGCTTTCCACATAGGGTCTCATTTGACCCCCACAATAACTCTGTGAAGTGGACAGAGTGGCTATTGTTGTCCCCATCTTATAGGTGAGGAAATGAAAGTTCAGAGAGTGAAGTGACTTGCCCCAAGTGACACAACCAATAAGCGATGAAGCTAGGATTAGAACTGAGGTCTTCTGACTTGAGATGGAGAAATGTTACCCAGACAAGCAAGTGCTTTCCAAACCCCTTGGAAGGGGAGCCACTTCTGAGGGTCCTGGTATTGTTAGGAGCAGGGTTACATTTTGGGAGGTGCAAGGGAAGCTCAGACACTGTAAGCAGGAAGGAACAGATTCTGCTGACTCGGATGGTCTCTTTCTCTCCTTTCAAACGTGCAATTATGTTCCTTCCCACCTGCATCTTCAATTGGCCCCTGTACTCCCTTTCAGGGCTGGGGTGTGTGTGTGTGTGTGTGTGTGTGTGTGTGTGTGTGTGTGTGTGTGTGTGCTGGTTTGCTAACATGTCCAAACACTCGCTTTGCCTGAGATTGTCAGAAAGAGCTAACATGTAGCTTCTGGGAGCTTGATGCATCTCTGGAGCCCAGGGCTGTGCTTTGGGGCTAGGGTCAGGCAAATTAAGGAGATGCCTGGGACCAGGAGCCTCAATTCCTCCTGGTAGATTCTTCCTCCACTTAGGGCCCTGTTTTCCTTGAATGCAAACCCAGGGGTTCCAGTCTGGCATTAATCATCTTTTTTAAAAATGCGGGGCAATGAGGGTTAAGTGACTTGCCCAGGGTCACACAGCTAGTAAGTGTCAAGTGTCTGAGGGCAGATTTGAACTCAGGTTCTCCTGAATCTAGGGCCAGTGCTTTATCCACTGAGCCATCTAGCTGCCCCCATTAATCATCTCTTATTAATTGTAATTATTTTCTTTCTTTTTTTTGGACAAAAGGTGGCCATAGGATTTGAACACTGCCTTAGAAAACCAGGGGGGACTCAGTTTCTTCATCACATCACTATTCCTGCACTTCTGCCTTCCTGTCTGGCTACATCGTTCAGTATGAAGCCTTGTCCCAGCCTCTGGCCCCTGTGAGGGGTGGGAGGCCAAGCCTCTGGTCTCAGATGTCCCAGGAAATATGGAGAGAAGACCTTGAGGAATACCCCTCCATCTTCATCATCTCTCAACCACTGGGCTGCTCTTACTAGAGTTTACATCAGCCTCCATACCTCAAGGTGTCATCTTGCATTTCTCTCTCCTCTTCCAAACCTCAATATATTCCAGCTAATTTCACTATTATGATGGAAAGAAAAGAAAGAAAAGGGGAAAGTACAGATTCCTATCACCTCTCTGCTAGGAAGATTCAACATCTCTACCCTTCCCTCTTCAATCCTGGCAACCTCTGGGGATTCCTTCCATTGCATTACAAGTTGGCATTCATGCCATTTTCTATACTCAAGAGACCCACTGTTCTATAATGCTGTAGGTCCCTCTTCTCTGTTCCCTCCCCCCTTCTCCCAGGACCAAACCAGAGTCATCTCCAACACTGAGGAAACAAAGAAATATGGTGGAATGAACCTTGGGTTTGTCGTCAGCACACCTGGGTTTGAGTTCAGTGTCTGTCAATGGCAAGCTGTGTGACACTGGCCAAGTCATTTCCCTTCTCTGGGCCTCTGTTTCTCCCCCTATAAAAGGAAAGGGTTGAACTATATAATCTCTAGCATCTCTTCCAGAGACAGTATGGCATGGTGGGAAGCACACTAGAATTAGAGTCAAGACCCAGCTTTGAATTCTGGCTCCAACCCTTCCCATGTCACTAATCCTGGTAGAATAAGGAGGGGTTTCTACGAGGAGGAAGCTCCTGCCTGGCATCTTACAGATTCCAAGAGGTGGAGGCACTGAGGTAGAAGAGTAAGGAGGTCCCTTTTGCTTTAGTTTATAGAGCATGGAGGGGGTAGTGGGTGATCAGCCTGGAAAGGCTAAGCTGGGGACAGATTACGAAGCAAACTGAGTGGTTTATATTTCATCTTGAAGGTACTGGGGAGCCACTGAAAGCTTCTTGAGCAGGCGAAAGACATGATCCAATCTGTGATTTAGGAATGTTCATTTAGCAGCTGTTCAGAGGCTGGATCAGAGGGGGTAGAGATTGTGGGCAGGAAAACCATTGAGGAAGCCAGTGCAATGGTCCAGGTGAGCAGTGACGAGGGTTGCTATGGAAAGTGCTTTGTAAATGTCAGTTGTTGTCATCATTATTTTCTGGCTTTGTAAAATAGGATTCAGGATAAATAAGGGAGATTAATACCATACAAAGGGTTTAGCCAGTGATGGGAAATAAGGATGGAGAGCTGTCTGCATGGAAACCCACACCACCCCCCTCCTTCCTTTGTCAATCCTCTGTGGTCTTTATCTGGCTTCCCCCTTTAAACTGAAAGCTTCCTATGAGCACAGGCTGTGTCATCTTCCCCTTTAGACTGTATTTTTCCATGGATCCCATGCAGTCGTGCTTTCTGGGAAATGCTTACTGATCTGCTCAATGAAGACAAGATGGTGGATCGATATGGCTTATTTGCTTGCAGTCACTGATTGGTTTGGAGGAGCTGGAGCGGCATGGTGGATCAGGTGAGTTTCCACATTTTATCCATTGGCATATTTGTCTGAAAACCAAGAGACTTGGGTTCTAGTCCTGGCTTTGAGAATAACTCAGTCTGTGACCTTAGGCAAGCTATTGTTCCTCTGTGGGCCTCCATTTCATCCTCTGTAAATGAGTTTGAACTACATTATCTCCAGAGATACTTCCAGCTGTGGCATTCTCTTATTCTTTGCCCTATGATTAATCCAAGGAGGATTCTTAGAGAAATCGGGATTTGAGGTAAAGAAGAGAAGCAGTTGTTGGAAGGTTATTCCTAACCTGGGGAATGGTGAGAATGCTTCATCAGGTTTTAGCTGGAGTTTGGAGACCAAATGGGTTGAATGTAGTGTGTGTGTGTGTGTGTGTGTGTGTGTGTGTGTGTGTGTGTGTGCTCTATTCACCTCTCTGTGTCCACATATTTCTCAGTAGACTGGAAGCTCCCTAAAGCCCAGAACTTTCTTGCTTTTAAAAGTTTTTAGCATAGTAATGCTCAATAAATGCATAATTGATTGTTCCATTGAATCTACAACACGAAGATTTTTCATTAGGGTTCAGAAGGAACTTCCCAAGAGAAAGATCTGCTGCCCAGTTTTATCCAACTGACCATCAACAAGCCCCCTCTTCTCCAACAGGAGCCATTATGTGGAGCTGGAGGGAATGGGTGTTCTAAAGGGGGAGGGGAGAGAGATTTTGCCTATGGAGGATGGCAAAGGAAGATGGGGCAGGTTGGAGTGTCCTGATATACCAACACTTAGACTGGTTAACTACTATCTAGGCTACTTTAGTTTATTTTCAGAAGAGGAAAGTGAAGTGTAGAGAAAGGGTCTAGTCTAAATTTATGTAGTTAATTAGTGGCCAAGGTATGAATAGAACCCAGTCCCCCTCACTCCACTTCCTCCACTGCAGTGTGGAGGGGGCAGAGATCATAGGATGAGACCTGGAAGGGACCTCAGGGGGCATCTAGTCTAATTCCCTAATTTGACAGATGACGAAAATGAGGCTTAGAAAGAACTTGTTTGCCCAGAATCATATGAATAGGAAATAACAGAGCTGAGTTTTGAATGAAGGTCCTCTGACTACAAGACAAATCCTCTTTCCACCAGGCCTTTCTCCTTCAAGGAAGAGAGACTGGGTTCTGGTCAAGCTGACACAGAGACCGTGACCTGGCACATTGGGGCGTAGCAGGAGAGGTGGACCCCAGCAGTAGTGTATGTAAGTCATACGCAATTTTTTGTCCTGGCAGTAAGCAAGGACAATGTTTACCCAGGGAGAAATACAGATGTGGCACCCTTTTCTAGGGCAGCTAGGTGGTATGATGGATAGAGCGGGGCCTGAAGTCAGGAAGACTTGAGTTCAAATCCAATCTCAGACACTGACTAGCTGTGTCACCTTGTGCAACTTACTTAACCTGAATTGCCTCAGTTTCCTCATCTGTAAAATGAGCTGGAGAAGAAAATGGCGAACCACTCCAGGTTCTCTGCCAAGGAAGCTCCAAATGGAATCACTAAGACTAGGGCATCACTAAAAACAACTGAACAACAAAAGCCCTTTTCACCTCCCCACCTCTCCAGCCTTACTCTCTATAACAGCCTCCATCCTCTCCAGCTACCCGAGCCTGCGCCTACAAAAAAATGAAAGAGCAGGACTCCAGCATCCAAGCCTGGAGTGGCCAATCTCATGTTTCCACGGCAACCGCAGCCTTAACGGCTTCCAATAATGACATTATTTGGCTGAAATGAGCATGCATGATCTTTTGATTACTGCTGGAAGTATAAATTAGGCTGCTCTCCCCCCCCCTTCCCCAGCATGCCCCGCCCTTGAAAAAATAAATGTAGCCCCTAAAAAGGAGGGGAAAAGAAAGTCTTCCAGCTTGAGGGTAAATGGGAAAAAAATCAATTTTTGTGTTAATGGAGCCGCCTGTTCAGCGTTTCTCCTCTTTTATAGATTCAGATAACATGCTTGTCAGGGATATCTTCACCTCCCAGAGCAAAGAAATTAATTACTCACTAATGGCGTAATTCAGAAATTAATTTGTGCTACCATCTTAAATATGTCATTATTAATCAATCGGCAGCCAGGACCCTGGGGGGGAGGTATCCCACCCTGGGTTGGGGTGACTGGAAAGACAAGGAGACAGTCTGTTCTTTGGAGGGTCAGTACCCAGTAGGGTAGTCTTCTACTTGGGACTGAGGAATTTGGGAGCTGGGAGGAGGAGCAGCATTGAGCTGAAAACTCCTGGAGCCTCCAGACCAAAGTTTGATCTGGATGGGATAGGAATAATGTCAGCCTCTTGGGGTCTGAAGCATCTCCAAAAAGAGCTGGGCTCTTTCCAGTCCCGACTCCCCTCCTGAATTGATATGGTGTTTTGGGCAGACCGTTTCTCTTTGGGTCCTCAGTTTCTTCATATGTAAAATGAGAGATCTAGACAAGGACAGAGGTGTCAAAATGTCCTAAGTGTATCTGAACCAGATTAAAATGTAATTGGGAAATGTTTAATAAAATAAATAAAAATACAATACAACATAGATAATGTTAACTTGTGGTTTTCTAAGTCAATATGTGACTGTAAGGATTTGTTTCTACTTGAATTTGACACCACTAGATAAGGGGAGTCTTTAATGTCCTTTCTAACTCTGACTTTCTATGTCATAAAACTATATTCTCTTTTTAAAAAATAGTAATTTTCCCAGTTACATGTAAATACAATTTTTAAACATTCATTCTTAAATAAAATTTTGAGTCTCAAATTTTCTCCCTCTCTTCTCTCCCTCCTCCCTAAGATGGCAAGCAATTTGATATAGGTTATATATGGGCAATCATGTAAAACCTATTTCTATATTCGTAATGTTGTGAAAGAAGAAACCGTTTGCAAAAATTACAGTTTGCACAAGGAAAAAACCATGAAAAGAAATAAAGTGAAAATAGTACGCTTTGATCTGCATTCAGCCTCCATCAGTTCTTTCTCTGGAAGTGGAGAGCATTTTCTATCATGAATCTTTTGGATTTGTTTTTGATCATTGTATTGTTGAGAAGAGCTAAGTCAATCATTGCTGATCATCACACAATGTTGCTGTGGACAACGTTCTCCTGGTTCTGCTCATTTCACTTTGCATCAGTTCATATAATTTCTGAAATCTGTTTACTCATGACATTGTGTTCTAAGGCCTCTTAAAACTTGGAGTCTATAATGCCTTTAATCAATCAATCAATCAATTAATCAATCAAAAACATTTGCTGTACAACAATCATTGTTACTGGCCAAGCCCTGGGCTAGAGTAATGGGGGAGGGTAGAGGGGAGATATGAAATTTGGAGAAATGTTCCCTAATCTCAAGGTACTCATAGTCTAGGAGGGCTACCATACATCAGCACAGATACCCAAAATATATAATTTTTTGGGGTGGTGAGGCAATTGGGGTTAAGTGACTTGCCCAGGGTCACACAGCTAGTAAGTGTCAAGTGTCTGAGACCAGAATTGAACTCAGGTCCTCCTGATTCCAGGGTCAATGCTCTGTCCACTGTGCCACCTAGCTGCCCCTAAGATATGTAATACATGATATGTATTTTAAATTTATAAACAAAGTGCCATTGGAAATCTGACAAGGGAGACCACAACCACCTAGGGGAGTCAGGGTAGGATTTCTGGAAGAGTCATTAACTGAATTTTAAAGGCCTTCTCTATAAAGGTTCTCAAGGGTTATAGACTAGGTGGTGCAGTGGATAGAACACTGATCCTGGAGTCAGGAAGACCCTACTTCAAATGTGGCCCTAGACACTTACTAGGTGTGGGACCTTGGGCACTTAACTTCTGTTTGCTTCAGTTTTCTCAACTGTAAAATGGGGGTAATAAGAGTATCTACCTGCCAAGATTGTTGTGAGAATCAAATGTCGTATATTTGTAAAGTGATTAGCATAGTGTCTGGCATGTAGTCCATGTTTAATAAATGTTTCCTCCCTCCCTCCCTCCTTCCCTCTCTCCTTTACTTCCTTTCTTTCTTCTTCTCTTCCTCCTTCCCTCCTTCCTTCCTTCCTCCCTCCCTTCCTTCCTTTCTTCCTCCTTCCCTCCTTCCTTCCTTCTTCCCTCCTTTCTTCCCTCCCTCCCTTCCTCCTTCCTTCCTCCTTTCCTCCTTTCTTTCCTCCCTCCCTCCCTTCCTCCTTCCTTCCCTCGAAGTGCCCAAGAGAGGACCATCCAAACAGAGGGAATGAGCTGGTCAGTCTTATCAAGTCACATCAATCAATCAATCAATCAGTATTTAACAAGGGAGAGACAGTTAAATGTCTCCCCCCTCCCCTTCACTCCCCGCCTCCACCAGTGAGACAATCACTGAGCACAGAGAGAAGCCTGAGACAGGCCAGCCCTGAGGGAGTTCACAGAGACAAGACTAATCCACAGGAAACAGTTAAAGAAGAGCACCAGGCAAGCTGTAATTAAAGACTAATCTGTGTAGCTTAGAACTCCTACTGTTGGAGGAAATCAGAGGAAAGACTGATGAATGAGGGCTATGCGAGTCAGGAGAGACTTCCTGGAGGAGGCATGAATGCAAGCTTGGCAGAGGGGAAGCCTTCTGATAGAAGGGCAGTTTAAGGAGACATTCTAGGCAGGATCGACTGCCCAAGTAAAGATTCAGCAGCTGAAATAGGAAGAATCTTATGGGGGACCAACAGTAAGGAAAGTGGCTACAAGAAAGGCCTATATCAAAGGTCCTTACCCTACTTGTCTTAGAGAGAAAATATTGTCATTCATAAGATTAATAATAGCTGCCATGTATATAACACTTTATAAGAACCCTGTGAGATGGGTGTGACAGCTATCATTATGCCCATTTTATAGATGATGAAACTGAGGCACAGAGAGGTTGTTTGCTACTTGCCTATGGTCAGGTTAAAAAGGTCAAAGGTAGGATTTGAAGTTAGATCTTCCTGAATCCAAGAGCAGCATTCTATATTTTATGCAGTGAGAATCACTCAATGTGACTTAGAAGAAAGAAGGAGGGGAAGAGAAGGAATTGAAAGGGAGAGGAAGACAAGGGAAGAGAGAGGAGGAGAGGGAAGGAGAGGAAAAAAGACTGAAGGGAAAGAAGAGAAAGGAGAAGGAAGAGGAAAGGAGGAAAAGGAGAGGAGAGGAGGAAAGAGGAAGGATGGGGACAGAAGGGGAGAGGAGGTAGATTTTACTTGGATCAGGTAAATAGCAGACCTTAACGCTCTCTATGTCCAAGCAGAGTGATTTGGCCACAGCCCGTTCTTTCTGGATAAAGGGACCCTGAGGTGAGAAGGATAAAGGGAGGCAGAGAAATGACACCTTATTCCAGTAACTGGAAGTGATTCTGATGGGCTCTCAGGAGGCTGTTTATGGACTCCCCATAGCTGGGGTGATTCTGCCTAGGGTGATCTCTTGTCACCTTCATGCAGGGAGGCTGTGGTGAGAGATGGAACAGCTGGGTCACAGCTGGGGATGGGGAGCCTCCAGGACCATGGGGGCCATTCAGAGCTTGCAATGATCTCATTTATGCAGAAAGCAGGAATGGGTGTCCTCTCCTTCAAAGGAAGCCAGTTCCAGGGCTGGCTGGGGAGAAGAGGGAGGTAGGGTGGGGTGAGTGGGAGGCAGTGTTTGTCACCTGGCTCCCCTCTGAGAGGTTACCTGGAGCAGTAGACAGGACACTGATTCTGCCACAAGCTGCTTGTGTGACTTTGGGCAAGCCATGTATGAGAGGAACAAGATAAGATACATACCCGACCCTAAGGCGTTTGATCCTATTTCTATAGAATTAGCTTTTTTGAGCTCCCATGTAACATTATTATTGACTTATACTAAAATTCTGCACAGCTAGGTGGTGCAAGGGATCGTGCTTTGGGCCTGTATTCAGGAAGACCTCAGTTGAAGTCCTGCCTCAGACACTTACTAGCTGGGTGACCCTGAGCAAGTCACTTAACCCCATTTGCCTCAGTTTTCTCATCTGTAAAATGACCTGGAGAAGGAAATGGCAAACCGCTCTAGTATCTCTCCTGAGAAAACACCAAATGGGGTCATGGAGAGTCAGACATGATTGAACAACACACAACAAAATCCTGGTCAACTCAAACTCCTGGGCTATTGGTTCCTTCCCCTTCCTTCTACCCCCCAAGATAACTTGTGCTCTTCTGGTATCTCCCCTATGCTGTACTTTTTGGGGGGAGGCAATTAGGGTTAAGGGACTTGCTAGTAAGTGCCTGAGGCTGGATTCTAACTCAGGTCCTCCTGACTCTAGTCCTGTCTTGTACTTATGCAACTGATTCTCTGAGCCTGAGTCTAGAACTTTGTCCCTTTACAATTTCATCTTTTTTTGATTCAACCACTCACTTGTGTCAAGGGTTTTTAGCTTGAGGTTCTGTCATGAAGTTTTCAGTTTTTCTTCTTTGCTTCATGTCATCCAAGAAATCTCCCCTGGACAATTTCCATCCATTACTCCAGGAGTTTAACCTTCAAGGGCCAAGCAGAACCAGCGAAACACTGGCAGACAGGGGCTGTGATCCACCTCAGGCTTTCCTTCTCCAGGCTAAATATGCCCTATTCCTGTACTGACCCCAAATGGCACAGTATAGGGCTCCTTTGCTGTCCCTGAGTTCCTCTTCTGACAGCTCCTCAGCTGAGCAATTTCCTTTCAAAAGCTGGTACCCAGGGTCCAGCCTAGGGTTCCAGCTGAGGTCTGACCAGAGGTGAGGATGGTGGGACTAGTCAGTGCCTCAGGGCACATTTGCTTTTCTGGATTCCATTTGACTCAGCTGATTGGAAGTAGCTGGTAGTTCAGTGGACAGAGAGCTAGGCCTGGAGTCTGGAAGATCTGAGTTCAAATCTGGTCTCATACTCTCATGAGTCAAATGACCCTGGGCATTTCACTTCACCTCTGTCTGACTCAGTTTCTTCAACTATAAAATGGAGATCATAACAGTATCTACCTCCCAGGATTGTTGTGAGGATCAAAAGATATTTGTAAAGCATTTAGCAAAGTGCTTGGCACATGGCAACTGCTCAAGAAATGCTTATTTTGGGGGCACTGGCTCTGGATTCAAGAGGACCTGAGTTGAAATCTGGCCTCAGACACTTGACACTTACTAGTTGTGTGACCCTGGGCAAGTCACTTAACCCCCATTGCCCTGCCCCCCCAAAGAAATGCTTATTTCCCTATATTCAAATGCTATCTAGTCCCACCTTCCCACCTCCACTCTCTGATGACCCCAAATCCAGTGTTTTGTAAGCACTTCATGCTGCCCAGAGCAGTTGAGTGAATGAATGAATGAATGAATGAGTGAGTGAGTGAATAAGATTCTCTAGTGATTTAAAATGCTGGAAAGACGGTGAGGGGGAGGGTGGTGCCCTATTCCTCTACACACAGAGCCGGAGAGAACAAAACCCACATATGGCCCTTGAGATAATCAGAGAGACAAACCCGGTAAGATCAGAAGCAGGTCAGGTAGGAAGTACTGTGCTAAAGTAGCTAAGGGAGGAAGAAAAAATACACCTCTCCCTCTCTAAAGGAAGCCTTCCAAATGAAGGGAGGAAATTGGAACTGCAGACAGCCTCAGGATAAAGCAGTATGGCCTAGGGGACATGTTGAAGATGAAGAAGAAAGAATAACCCTCAACAAAAGAAGTCTTGGGAGAGAAGACAGTTTACCTAGGCCTGATATTGCTGGAAGGAGGGGGAGAGAAGGGAGGCAGTGGAAGGCATGATGATTTGAAACCAGAGGACCTGGGTTTGATTTTGGTCTTGGTTCTGCTGCTTTCCATGTGCATGGCCTTAGGAACATCACTTAACATCTTTGGGTTACATTTGTTGTTGTTGAGTCACTTTAGCTGGGTCCAACTCTCTGTGACCCCATTTGGGATTTTCTTGGCAAAGAGGCTGGAGTGGTTTGCCATTTCCTTCTCCTTTTTACAGATAAGGAACTGAGGGAAACAGGGTTAATTGATTTACCTGGGATCACACAGCTAATAAGTGTTTGAGTCTGGATTTGAACTCAGAGATGAGTCTTCTTGACTCCAGACTTAGTACTCTATCCACTGTACCATTCAACACAGTCATCTATAAAATGAGGGGGTGACCTAGATAATTGCCAAAGTCCATTCCAGTGCTAGATGTGAAAGTATTGATTGGAGGAAACAGCAAAAATTTCCCAGAGGGGAGGTTAGGCCCCTGGATTTTACAGTGACCAGTCCAGCCTGCTGCTCTGGATCCACCTTGAGATGAAGCCCCTTCCTAGAAATGGCATCTACTCTTGTCTCTGTTGCTTATTTGTCATGTGACCTTGGGCAAGGCACTGACATCTTTCTCATCTTCAGTTTCCTCCTTAGTCTAAAAGGGAGAATTAACATGATCTCACTTCACTTACCTCACCTTGCTGTGATGTGAAGAATAAATGGGGGAAATGTTTAAGAAGGCACTTTAAAAAGGGACAGCACAATGGGGCAGCTAGGTGGCACAGTGGATAGAGCACCGGCCCTGGAGTCAGGAGTACCTGGGTTCAAATCCAGCCTCAGACACTTAACACTTATTAGCTGTGTGACCCTGGGCAAGTCACTTGACCCCAATTGCCTCACTAAAAAACAAAACAAAACAAACAAAAAAAAGGGACAGCACCGAGGGTGGCTGTGGTGGTAGAGCAAGGCCAGCCAGGGGGCCTGAAGCAGAGAGCAGAGGGCTCTTTTCTTCAGGACTGGACAGCTCTGCTCTAATCCAGCTGGTCCTACTGAGTCATCAGACAACTACAATGTATCTGTTGAGGGATGGCGATGTCACCAGCTGTAATTTCCTTTCCAGTGGAGGAGGAGAGGGTGAGCACAATTGATGTATGATCTCATTTGCTTCTCACGATGCCCCCACAAAGTCAGCAGGGCAGGTATTTTTATCCCCATTTTTACAGAAGAGGAAACTCAGGCCCAGAGAGGAGTGATTTGGCCAGGAGAGCACAATAAGTTAATGGCAGAACTAGGACTAGAACCTGGACGCTCCCATTGTAAAGAGGAAGCCCAGGCCAGGGGCCTGGAAGGGTCTGTGAATTTTCTTTTTCCGTACCCACTGTGATCAACCCCCCATAATGCCAACTGTCTTTGCCTTCTCTCAACCTCTGTGGAAGGCAAATGAGAAGGAATAAGAATAGCAGTCTTACAGGACCTACAATGTTCTAGACTAGAGGTTCTTAACCTGGGAAATATGTATGTTTTGACAACTGTATTTCAATGTAGCTAATTTCCTTCTTAATCCATTGTATTTTATTTTGTATATTGAAAAGCATTATTCTGAGAAGGGATCCATAAATTTTACCAGACTGTTAAAGGGGTCTATAACACAAAAAATGTTAAGAACCCCATCCTAGACACTAAGGACAAGTATCCTTGCCTTCAAGGAGTTTATAGTCGAATCTGGAATCTGGAAAGACAATAGATTCAGGGGGCAGGGAGGAATGTTTTGGGGAAGGAAGGTGGAGGGAATATCAATTAGAGTAAAAAAGAATTGTCATGGCCTCTCCAGCAATTTTGGTATGGATTCGATGTCTGTTCTCTGAGCTAGAGAAGTAGGTTGGATGGCAGAGTAAGCCAGAGACTGCAAGAGGAGGTGAATGCTCTCCAATCAGAGCCCTGGATCATGTGGGTGTGGGGCCAAGTCCCATCTAGGAGGTAGACAGCAGATAGAATGGTACAAAGATGGCCAAGAAGTGACCTGGCTGGGCAGGCCAAGATGGAGCAAGTAGAAATTTTCTCCGGGAAGGTTCTAGCAGGAGTCAGGGTTTAGGAGGCTGAGCCAGATTCAATATAGCATTTATGCTAATTATCTACACCTAATCCCTCCATAAGCAAACATTCCTTTCCTTTAATTAGCTCTTGATTAGAGACAGATTAGTTCATAAATGGTACATAAAAAGGAGACAGGCAGGGAGAGGAGAGGCAATTGGTTACTTGAGTCTACCCCTCTGTCTTTAGAGGAATGGGAAGCACTGGACAGGTTCTTCGTCTACCCATCCTCTTATTCCTATTGTCTTGTTCCCTGAGCCTAGACGTCTGAGGCAAGGGGGTGGGGTGGGGGAGGGAGAACCTGCTTTCCCAAACTTCTCCCCTACCGGAGAACTAGGAACTGGGATGCCGAGGGAGAAACACAATTAGTCTGTAAAAGAACCTTCTCTCTATCTCTCTGTCTCTGTCTGTCTGTCTGTCTCACACACACACACACACACACACACACACACACACCCTACATGTTTCATCTCTGGGGAGAAATAACCAGTGTCTTCCATTTGGTAGGAATTATGAGTGAGAATGCTCACTTCACAAAGCTTGTTTTGGGGACTTTGATGCCTGGATTATAGAACCCCTCCTTTTGGCAAAACCAAGGGAGGGAGATGTCAGTGGAAGGGCTACCACTAACAACACAAAGATGTCATCGCCGGGCCTCTCTGTCTGTCTGATGGCACTAGCCCCTTGAAAACTGGGCTGGTGAACAGGACCTGGAATCCATTACACTGTGTACTCCCCAATACCCTGCAAGGTGAATCTACACATGAGTTTGACACTGTGGTATGGTAGAAGGATAACTATTAGGTGCCACTTTCCCCTATAGGTTCCTCTTTTTCCTTTTCCTTCAAGCTCCATAGGCCAGGGACATTCCCCACCCCCACCCCCACCTCCAGACTCTCCAGGAAGGAGCTGGCTTCTGGCCAAGGAGTGGATGGATGGCTGTTGTCAGCAGGGGAGGGGGGGGTCACTGATTTTTCCAGGGACCTGAGGCATTCAGGGAGAAGCCCCAGGCAAGGAGACAGCCACCGTAGGTGCTGGTGACAATGAAATACATTGGACTTACCTGGCATAGCTGAACACCAGCTTCTAGCCAGCCAGCCAGCACTGTTATCTCCACGGTTCAGGGGCCCTGGGGACCTGAAATGCTCTCTGACTCTAGCATGTCAAGGAGGGACAGGATAGAGAAGCTTCCAGCTATGGATCACAGAAAAGGTGGAGTGGGATGAGGAAAGGAAGAGAGGATGGGAAAGGGAGAGAGAAAGAAGTATAGAGAAAACGTGGAAAGGAGACCTGAAAGGATGGGGAGGGAGAGAGGACAAGAAGAAAGAAAAAAAAAAGAGAAGGAGCAAGAAGAGAGAGGAAGATCATAAAGGAGGGAGATGGGCATTGAAGGGAGAAACAGAGAGGGAAGAAAGAAGAAATAGCTATTAAACCTCAGACTGGTCCAGGGGCCTTCTTGGAATGAAGAAACATTCTTGTCTGGGGTCAAGAGGGACCTGTGGGGTCCTTGAGAGGATCAGGGGCTATGGGAACTTGATTTAAGTATTAGGTTAAAAGGCTTAGGTGCCACTCAGTCTGGGACTGGGCAGTTTTCTTTCATATAGCTTCTAATTACCTTACCTTGGTATGTCATTTCTGAATTTGTATAATCTCCTTTCCCCTTGTAAATAAACTCAGTAAAACACACCCCTGTGGTCTGAAGAGGGTAGGGACAGTGGGTAGAAGGAAAATAAGGAAATGACTGTTGGGATGGGCACTAATGATGGCAGCAGCAGGAGAAGGGGCAAGGCAAGTGGGATCCCATGATGGTAGATGGCAAGGAGCTTAACTAGGCCAGAGGTGAGGAAGTGGGTGCTGGAGGCCTTGAGTTTAGGTTTTGGATCAGTGAAGTTCGGCTATAATTGTGTCTTTTTTTTTTTTTTTTTGGTGGGGCAATTGGGGTTAAGTGACTTGCCCAGGGTCACAAAGCTAGTAAGTGTCAAGCATCTGAGGCCAGATTTGAACTCAAGTCCTCCTGACTCCAGCGCTGGTGCTCTATCCACTATCTAGCCACCTAGCTGACCTAGTTTGGCTATAATTGAAGGTGAAAGTTCTGAGGCCAAAGGTAATGCTTCTTGGAAGCTAAGATCCTGGCCTAAGGCTCAACGTCTGATGTCCCCTCCCTTTGTGTGCTCAAGCCCGTGGTCCTCACCTTCACTTTATGGAAACCCTATGTCCCTTTAAGCTCAGTTTATATATCAACTCCTAAAATAGACCTTTCCTTGTGCTACCCCCCCATTACTTTGTATATATTTTTCACACAGTTTATGTGCATGTTGTCCAATATTTCTCTTTTCCAAGAGATTGTAAGTTCCTTGAGAACAGGGTCTATTTCTTATTCATCTTTGTATCCCCTTGGCCTAATGCAGTACCTGGAAGTCATGACCTTTTACTACCCCTCCCACCCCCTTGTGACATGCCCCTGGGGACAAGTACCTGGGAACAGTAGATACCTGGGGCATTGCACTCACCTGGTGTGCTGGCTTGTTTGTGTGACCATGTAGTTAAAAATCCAGCCAAGGGGTTTCAATTAGCTCAGAGTACAATGACATATGCCATGCTATCCCCATGAACAATTTGATAATTTTTGTAATAATAACAAGTTCACATGTCTATAGTGCTTGCAAAGTAATTCATCTACTTCATCCCACTTGATCTTCTCAACGACCCAGTTGGATTGGGTGTTATTGCAATTCCCATTTTACCTTTGAAGAAACTGATGTTTAGAGAGGTTAGATGACTTGACCTGGGCCGAATAGCTACTCCAAAGCATGATTCAAATCCAGGACTTCCTGAGTCCCAGTCCAGTACTCTATCCACTTACCACTGACCACCAAACTGACTCTGATGAACTTAAATTTAAGTGGGTATTATAACTATCTGTGTTGATGTCTGATTCCTCTCCTCCCAAGACTGTAATCTCCATGAGGACAGGGACTATATATGATCTAAATTCTGTATATCCCCTAGCACGTGGGACAGTGATAGATGCTGATTCAATATTTGTCATTGTTATTGTTCTCCAGGTTTTGTTTTCCTTGTATGTAAAGGGGGTTGGGTTAGGAGAGTCCCAAAGTTCTTTCTATCTTTATTAGTCAATTGAACCAATAGATGGGCAGTGGGGTGTAGTGGATAGAGGATGATTTTAGAGACAAGAATAACTCCATTCAGATCATGCCTCAGACATTAGCTGTGTGACCTAAGCTCTCTCTGCCTCAGGCAATTCCTTAGGACTTATCTACAAAGTTATAAACAGGCTGTGGTCTTTTAGGAGCACTCTAGTTCCCCTCTCTCTGACAAAAATCATAGATCCTTCGTGTATTATAACCAAGGATCAGAGAGGCTAAGTTACCAGGCTGAAGTTGCCTAGTAGTGCTCCTGTTAAGGTCAAGTTCTTTGGGCACCCAGGCCCCTGCTTCTAGTGCTAGATGAGCCTATTGTGGGATGTGAAGCTACTGGCTCAGTTGACCACATCTTCGCCAGGACCTTGCCAGTTCCTGACATTGGTTGAATTTTAGTGAGGACTTTCTGCCTCTTTTTCTGCCCTCCCCTCCTGTTTGCTCCCTGTAATGGAGTCATCATGTACTGTTTCCAAGATCACAGTCTATTACCATGGAAATGAGCCTCTGGCCACAGAGCAGGAGGCTGAGTTGGGCTGTCTCCCTTGGGGAGGAACAAGGATGGAAGATTCCACTGGCTGGCAGCCACTGGCAGGGGAATGGGGAGGACTAAGCCTCCAGAAACACCCTTGGCACCCTGAGGTGCTCCCCCCAAAACCCACTATATTGGCTAATGGACTATATTGGCTAATAATTGGTTGTGTGGGGCAGGAACTGCTGCTTAAAGCATGGGGGCTTCTGAGGCAGTCCCTGGTCACTTCCTTCTGAATCAGCAAAGGTGGGCCTCCTCACCTCTCTTATGCACCTCTCTCAGTCCCCTGGGGAGGCCCCACCATGACTTAAAAGGAGCACCAGGTTGAAGCTGCAGAATCCACTTGTGCTTGGAGGGTCCTCCCCTACCCTCTCCTTAAACCTCTAAGCAAAGAAGACAGACAAAGACTACATCTGTAAGCTCCTTAAGGTTATTTTACAAATGTTCATTAGAATGGAATTCTTCAGTATTCTTCCCTACAATCCTGACTCTGCCAGCAAATGCTATATCGTGGGCATACAATTAAGCTAAACAAGCACTTATAAAGCTCCTACTATGTGAAAAGCACTGTGCTAGGCACTGTACACACAAAGATAAGTGGTCAAGTCCCTGTTCTGTGCCTCCAATGAGCACCCACATTCTATCCTTCTGTTGAAATCCTCTGTTCTTTTAAGGTACAGTTTAGGGGTCACCATAAAGCCCTTCACAATTCCCTCTGCCTCTCCCTGCCTCCAGGTGAAAGTTCTTTCCCCCTCCTCAGTTTTCCTGAGAGCACCGAGAATATCGTTCATTCATTCATTCAACAATAATTTATTTAAGTGTCTACTCTGTGCCAGTTACTGGAGACACATTGGGAGGACACCTTGGGGAATGTTTGGAAATATTGTGCCAATGAAAGAAATAAGGAAGATGGGAGGAGACCAAGATGATGAGTTCAGTCTTGGACATGTTGAGTTTGAGATGTTGGGGGATCATCCAGGGGAGATTTCTAGCAGGCAGTTGGAAATGTAGGACTGGTACTCTGGGAGGAATTAGGGTTAGACATAGAAATTTGGGAGTTAGAGGTAATAATTGAAGCTGTAGGAGCTGATGAGAGAAAAGAGAAGAGGACTAAGGACAGAGTCTTGGAAGACATCCACACTTGGCAGGCTGGAAGAAAATGACCAGGTGAAAGAGACAGAGGGAGTGGTCAGATGGATAGGAGGAGAACTAGAAGAGAGAAAGACCGTGGAAGACAAAGGAGACTGTCCATGAGAAAGGGTGATGGCCAATAGTGGGAGTGGTGGTCACCAATGCCAAATGTCGCAGAAAGGTCAAAGAAGATGAGGATTGAGAAAAGGTCCTTGGATTAGGCAATGAAAAGATCACCTATCACCACTGGGAGAGCAGTTTCAGTAAAGCAGTTGGCGCTGGAAGTCAGTTTGCAGAGTGGGTGATGGGGAAGTGGAAGTCACATGTATAGACTAATCTTTCTAGCCAGTCATCAGTGAATGAAGAGACTGGCATATAATGATAACTTGTTGGGGGAGTGGGATCAAGGGAAGCTTTGGAAGGGAGAAAAGACAAGAAGCAAACAAGCTTGCAGGTAGAGATAAGGGAGCTTGAAGGTGGGGGCAAGGCACTAGAGAGGATAGGACTCAGGCAAAGATAGAGGAGTCATCTTGAGTAAGGAGGAGGGCCACCTCACCTGCGATAAATGCCAAGAACAGCGCAGGTGGTCCCTGGCATCAATCAGAAATCCTTTATTAAGTTACTGCCCTGTGCCAACTGGCAGTACATTAGGTGCTAGTGATACAAAGACACAAACAAAACTGGCATATGTGAGGGCGTAATGGGGAGACAGGCATGAAGGGAAAAGTGTAACTGGAGGCTAATGGTGAAAGATAAGGCTGATCATATCACCCCTCTGCTAAAGAACCTTCAATGGCTCCCTATTACGTCTGTGATAAAACACAGTCTTTTCCTTTGGGCATTTAAAGCCCTTCACAGTTTGGCTCCAACATCTCCTTCTAGGTATATTTCACATTGTTCCTTTTCATGTAATCTCGGTTCCTGCCAGATCTATTGTACTTGCTGCATGCCACATATGGCATCCTATGTCCTGTCTTTCTGACTTTGTTCATGTGGCCTACCATGCCTGAGATATTCCCCCTCCTTACCTCTGTCTCCTGGAACTTCTAGCTCCCTTTAAGGCTCAGCTGAAGTGTCACCTCTTATTTAAAGGCTTTCTCCTGCAATCACTTTGTTTCTTCAGAAAATACTTTTTAGTTACTTCATAGGTCTTTAAATTTTCTTATCTCCATAAATATTATTTTTCTCCAGTCCCTTCCCCTTAGAAGAATGGAAGCTTCTTGACATAAAAAACATTCTCAGTGCCTAGCCCAATGATGCCTGGCATATATTAGATGCTTATAAATATTCAATTGAATTGAATGGGCAAATGGAGAGATGGGGGAATGACTATAATAGTGAGGATTCCATTTCCAGGAGGATCATGGGACCCATGGATTCTGAGCTGAAAAGGACCCCAGAGGTCATCTAGTCTAAGTCCCTCATTTTTATTGATAAAGAGACTGTTTTAGAACTGTAAAAATGAACCCAATAGGGGTGCCACCCAGATAAAAAGTGGCAGTGGTGGGATTTTAACCCGGTCAGTGGATTTCAAATCCATTGCTCTTTCCCTGGCACCATGCTGCCTCATGGTATGAACTGTGGTCTGGGATTTCAAACTCAAGTTCCCCCAGCCCAACTTGTAGCTAGCTGAGGGACTTTGAGCAAATCCCTTGATAACAGTTTCCCATGTATAAAATGAGAGTCTGAACTGGTCAGTGACTTGGGTGAAGGCCTCAGTGGGACACCCCAATGGCATGAAGACGGGAGGAATAGTGAACACAATGGATAACAGAACCTGGATCCCTAAAGATATTAACAGACTGGAACCAATAAGAAGAAATGTAATATAATGAGGATAACGGTAAAGACCTTTGCCAAGCTTCCCAAAATAACTGTATAGGAGGGAGCAGACATGACAACAACAGTTCATGTGAGACTGACTAGATGTTTTTGTTGACTACAAGCTCAATATGAGTCAATAGTGTTATGTGGCTGTTCCCAGAGCTATGGGAATCCAATCGTGAGCTGCATTGACAGAAGTCCAGCATCCAGAACAAGAGGCAAAACAAGTTATATACGAAACAAGTTATATACCGGATAAATAGGAAATAATTAAAAGAGGGAAAGTACTAGAATTTCAAGGGGTTGGGGAAGGCTTCCAGTGAAAGAAGGGATTTTAGTTAGGACTTAAAGGAAGTCAGGGATATCAGGGAGGTTCAAGCAGAGGGTAGAATAAAATCAGTTATGAGAAGTTCCAGAGAGGTAAGTTTTGACTTAATATAAAGAAAAAAAATGGGGCAGCTATGTGGTGCAGTGGATAAAGCACCAGCCCTGGATTCAGGAGGACCTGAGTTCAAATTCTGCCTCAGACACTTGACACTTACTAGTGTGTGACTCTGGACAAGTCACTTAACCCTCATTGCCCATATATATATATATATGTATATATATATATATGTATATATATATATATATATATATATATATATATATATATAAATTCCTGGGAATTACAACTATCCCAAATGGAATGGGCTGGCAAAGGAGGTGTGTGTGAGTGGTGTGTCATTGAAGATCTTCAAGTAAAAGCTGATGTTGCATCAGTGGTATGGAGGAGTGGCTTCCTGCTCAGGTAAGGATTAGACTTGATGACCTCTGAGTTCCCTTCCCACTCCAGTATTCTATAATTCTAGGGATCCCTTTCATCTAGAATATCTGATTCTGAGTTTTGGGGGATGCCACTTGCTGGAAAGCATCATGCCACCACCAGCAGTGTGCATACTCTCACTATGATGAATCCTGATAAGATCAAAGAAAAATTTTATGAAGACCTGGAGACCCCCAACTTTAATGTCCAAAAGAGGACAAGCTTATAATTCTGGGTGACTTTAATGCTAGAATAGGCAAAGACTATCAGAGATGGTGGGGAGTCCTTGGGGAAAATGGAGTCAGAGACAGTAGCAGCAATTGGTCACTTACTACTGAAGACTTGTTATTCTCACGATCTTCTTATCACCAGCACTGTACACCATTTACCAAAATGCAAGAAAATGTCATAGATGCACTCTCAAATTAAATGTTGGCATTTAACAGACTATGTCATTGTCAGGAGAAGACAGAGAGTGTGTGAGAGTGACAAAGGCTATGTGTGGTTCATAGTACGTCACTGATCATAGACTTGATCTCTCCAAGCTAAACATTCACATTCAACAAAAGTGATGGCCCCAAGGCAAGAAAACTACCAGAAGATTTAATGCCAACAGATTAGAATACTTCTCTGAGTGGGAACAGTTTGTTGATAACCTGGATCAAAAGCTGAGCTAACACACAATTGGAAACAGTGGAGCAGAAAAGGAGTGAACTGCTTTGAGATGTGGTGTACAATACTACATTTACTCATTTGGGCCAGAACACTCATAAACACCAAGTTTGGTTTGATGAAAATGATGGGAAAATTCAGAAGCTGCTAAATGAAAACCGAGAACTTCAGAGGGTTTACTAGCAGGAGAGTTCAGCTGTCTCTAAGAAGGCAGTATTTAATTCCATCAAAAGTTAAGTGCAAACAAAACTTAGCTGCAGGATTCTTGGTTCAATAAGAAAGCAGATGAAATTCAGTTTTACAATCCAAAGCGCTTTTATGATGTCCTGAAAGTGATTTATGGAGCTAAGTCCTATGATGCATTTCAACTACTCAGTGCTGATGGATCCACATTGATTAGTGATAAAGACATGATCCTGGAGAGATGGGCTAAACACTTCCATAGTGTTCTCAACAGACCGTCATCAATCAATGCTGAAGCCATTGACCATATACCTCAGGTTGAAGTCAATCCCTCTCTAGCCAAACTTCCAACTAAAGAAGAGGTTTTAAATGCCATTAAGCTCCTCTACTATGGCAAAGTTCCTGGTTTTGATTCTTTTTCAGCTGAGATTTACAAGGCAGGGGATCCAATGCTCATATAAAAGCTGACAGAAATTTTCTGAGTCATTGTCCATTTTTATAAAGGAAAGGGAAGTAGGTTGTCCTGTGACAATCAAGGAGGGGGAGAGGTGATCTCTCTTAGTCACTGCTGGCAAGATCCTTGTCAGAGTCATCCTTAATAGGCTGATCCTTCACCTGGTATGATGATCATCTACCTGAAAGCCTGTGTGACTTCAGGAAGGACTGAGGAATGGTTGATAATGATGTTTGCTGCCTGACAACTTCAGAAAAAATGCTGGGAGCAGAAATGAGGTGTGAGTACAATGTTTGTAGATCTAACAAAAGCCTTCGACCCCATCAATTTTGAGGGCTTATGGAAAAATTTGGTAGCCCAGAGAAGTTCTGTACATCAGTTTCATGATGGCATGCTTGCCTGGGTTCTGGCTAATGGACAATGCTTTCAAGCTTTCCTAGTCACCAGTGGAGTGAAGCAGGGCTGTGTGCTTGCTCCCTTGCTTTTTAGCATGATATTTTCAGCCATGTTGACAAACACAGCATCAAGGTCAACTACTGCACTGATGGTAAATTATTTAACTTGAAAAGGTTTCAAGCTAAGACAAAACTGGAAGCAAAGTTGATGTATGACTTTTTGTTTGCATATGATTATGCACTCAATGCAGCCTCTGAGGCTGAGATGCAACAAAGCATGTGATTCTCCACTGCTTGTGCTAATTTTGGCCTAACAATTAACACCAAGAAAATACAGGTTTTTCACAAGTCGGCACCATTCTATCCATAAATGGAACCACTGGTTACAGCAAATGGAGAAACTTTGAATGTCTTGGATAAGTTCACTTACCTTGGCAGCATACTTTCCAGGGATGTACACATAGATGATCAGGTTGCCAGAGCTAGCTCAGTGTTTGGGAGGCTCAGAAGGAAAGTGTGGGAGAGAAGAGGTATTAGACTGACCACCAAACTAATGGTCAACTGTTGTGCTGACTTCATTGTTTTATTCCTCTGAAACCTGGACAGTCTACCAGTGCCATGCCAGGAAACAGAATCACTTCTATTTGAATTGTCTTAGGAAGATTCTGAAGATTACCTGACAAGATAAGGTACCAGATATTGAGATCATTTCTCAAACTGGACAGCCAAGCATTCAAACTCTACCGCAGATGTGCTGATGCAATCACTATATAATAATATTTTACAGATAACTCATACAGGCAAGTGCTCACATGTAAGTCAGAAGAAGCAATACAAGTACACCTTTTTTCAGGGCAATGGGGATTAAGTGACTTGCCCAGGGTCACACAGCTAGTAAGTGTCAAGTGTCTGAGGCCAGATTTGAACTCAGGTCCTTCTGAAGCCAGGGCCGGTGTTTTATCCACTGTACCACCTAGCTGCCTTACAAGCACACTCTCAAGGTCTCTGAGAACAAATTTGGAATCAATTGTGAGATATGGGAACACTGGCACAGGAACACCCAGCATGACTTGCCCACATCAAAGAAGGTGCTGTGCTCTATAACCAAAGCAGCATTTCAGTAGCTCAAAATAAACTTGAGATGCACACATTTAGAGACATCTCCACTCCAAATTTTCAAATATACTATTTGTACCCAACCTGTAGTAGAGACTTCCAAGTTCCTATTAGTCTGATTAGCCCCATTTGGACACACTGTACTTTGACTCCAACATCAGGATGTTGTTTTGGGTACTCTTTGAGAATGGACAACAATTAGCTAAGTGTCACAGTGGATAAAGCACTGGCCATGTAGTTGGGAAGACCTGAATTTAAATCTGGTGTCAGTCACTTAATTAGCTTTGTGACCCTTCACCTCTCTCTGCCTCAGTCTCCTCAGCTGTAAAGTGGGGGTAAGAAAAGCCGCTCTCTCCCAGGGTTGTTGTGAGAATGAAATGAGACTGTATTTGTAAAGTCCTTAACATAACACCTGGTACATGGTAGGATCTTAGTACATATTTATTCCCTTTCTTCCCTTCATTGAATGGATGATCCTTCTATTTACTGAGGCCTGGGTGGGGAAGTGTTATGTGACTTGACCAAAGGTACAAGATAACTCCTTCTAACTCCAAGCCTAGCTTTCTTTCCATTGCATTACCCTGCCTAATGAGTGGACTGAAAGATGAATAAATGAGTGAATCACTGGATGGACAGATGAATAAATGAATGAATGATTGGATGAACAGATGAGTTAATGAATGAATGGATGGATAGATGAATGAATGAATAGATGGATGGATAGATGAATTAATGAATGAATGAAAAGATAATTTGAATTCATTTATCTAGAGAAGCCAAATGAGGGATGGTAGAGGGAAATGGCCAATGAAATTAGGGGGAGGAGGAGGATTTTATTAGAAGCAGACAGCTAACTGGCTGTGTGGCTTTGGACAAATCACTTAACCTCTCTGGGCTTTATTCACCAAATATGGAAGGGGATACTGTTTGGATAAATGGAGGTGTGGCAGAGTGAGTGTAGCTTGGGAGCTAATGAGTCAGCCCAGGAGATGGACTAGGTGGTAATGATCATTAGCACTTGCTTAAGTTACCACCATCTCATTTAAGGACTGAACTGTTTAGTTCAGCAAATGTGAAAGTTCACATTCCCACAGCTCTCTGTTTGCCTGGGCTCCATTTGCAATCTCAAGAGTGGGAATGAAAAGACAGTTTTTCCAGGAAGGGTGGTATTTACAGCCCATCAGCTTGGCTGGGTCTATGGTAACCCCATCCCCAGCTTCATTCTCTCACTGTCCACCTCCATCTGCCTGGTGAGTTCTTCTCCCTCCAGTTTCCCAAACCCTAGCTGGAGTCCCTCCCCCCACTCCCTCTTTCCTTCCTAGCTCCTGAGTTTCCTCCTGCCCCCCCCCATACAATATACATACAGATAAATGGTTATACTCACTATACGCACCCACAGACAAAGGAGGCACGATACACATACAATACAGATGCACAAGCTAGATACACACATGCACACAAGGACACAACACAGACACACAATCTGTACAAAAAGATACACAACGCATTCGTAAAACAGATACACACATCTGTACACAAGCACTCAACACGTAGAGACACAACATAGGTGTGCAATCTATACACGGAGACGCCAGAAAATTAGACATAAAACATACACCGATTCCTAGAGGGAGGGTGTTAGCAATGGCAGAGATGGGTTCAGTCATTTATTAAACATTTCCTAGGTGCCAGTCACTGTGCTAAGTGCTAGGGATACAAAGGAAGACAAAAGTCCCCAGTCCTTACTTTCACACAGCTTACGGACTTGGAGTAGATTCATAGACATATAAGACAGAGGCCTGGGGACTTTTGAGTTGACCTCTGAAGGAAGCAGGGGATTCTGGGAGGGGCAGGGGAGGGACCCTGATGCCCTGGTAGCACTTGCCAGCTAGGGAGAGCTAATTTTGTGGTCATGAGGGATGGGGTCGACTGCCTCTTGTGGCCCCCCCTGCAATCACCAACTACCTTAGCATCCTTGCTGTGTTAGATCTGAGGCTTTCCCTGGCCTTTCCAGCCTACAGGCTGTGGGCGGAGGGAACTCTGTAATGAAAGGCAGGGCCTGAGGAGAAGTGGGCTCAGCTGGGGGCTAATGCTTCCGCTCATTAGGTCATAGAGACCTTCATTTGCCCTGGACGCTTGTCAAGGGGGCCTCCTTATTCACAGTCTAAGGCCTGAAGGTCAGCAGCCGTATTGGGCAGACGAACCCAGCTGGGAACCCCCGACCCTTTCTCCTGGTGGGGGTTTGGCTGTTTCTGGGCCCCAAATACCAGCTCCCCCCTGGCCTCCTCACTGCTCCAACCCTGCCTGGTTCCAATTAGCGGCCTCCTCTGATGGAGCGGAATTTTAATTAGTAGCCCAGTCAATTATATCACTGGGCGGCCTTTGCCCTTTTACTCCCCTCCAGCCTGTGTCCCCTGCCTGCCCCCCACCCAACCCTCCCCAGCTGACTACAGATGTTAGTATCTGTAAGGGCAGACCTGTCACTCTCCCAATGAGAGTCTGGGCAACAGGTGGGGGTTGGGTGGGGGAGAAGAGCCAGAGAAGACAGACAGATAGAGGCCTTCTGACTTCAGCCTGGCTTGCATTTGGTGGGGTTTCCCCATTTCCTTTATGTTCCTCTGCCTCTGCTCTGGGTACAGGCCACCCCACCACCCTGCCCTAGTTGCATTTATCCTTCCCCAGCTTCCCCTCCTTTAACTTTTTTTTTGGGGGTGAGACAATTGGGGGTTAAGTGACTTGCCTAGGGTCACACAGCAAGTAAGTGTTAAGTGTCTGAGGCCGGATTTGAACTCAGGTCCTCCTGACTCCAGGGCCAGTGCTCTATCCACTACGATACCTAGCTGCCCCCTGCCCTCCTTTAAATTTTAAAGCAGAATTCTGGGCGTGGTAGAAAGAACACTAAACTGGGGGTCAGCAAGCATTTTTAAAGCCCTTGCTATGCCCCGGGCACTGTGCCAGGGGCTGGGGTCCAAAGTCAGAAGTGGAACAAACAGTCCTTGTCTTTGAAGGGCTTTCATTCTATTGCAGGGAAAACAATACTCCCCCATCTCAGTGTATATAAAATGGATATAAGATTACTTGAGGAGGCGGGGCACCAGAAGTGGCTGTGTGGTAGGAGTAAGAGATCAAGAAAGGTTTCATGTAGAAGGGGGCTTGTAAGCTGAATCTTGAAGGAAGTTAGGGATTCTGAGAGGGAGAGATGAGGAGAGAGCACCTTCCAGCAATGACTGAAGGGTCAGTCAATCAGTCAGTCAGTCAGTCAACAAGGTCTGTAGAGCTGGATTTTAATCTCAGGTCTGCCATCAACTGGGTAAATCACTTGGTCTGTCTGGGCCTCAGTTTTTTAAAGTATAAAATAAGGGGCCTGGACTAGGTGGTTCTGAAGATCCTTTCGAACACTGGTAGTCAGTCTCTATTATCAGGCTTAGGAATCAATCAACAAGAATTATTTTTAAAAATACATTTTTATTGCTTGCTTTTATTTTTCCATTTGTCTAAATTTCCCTTGTATCCCTTCCAGAGAGCCATGCCTTATAACAAAGGGGGGGGGGGGAAATCATCCGCAAAATCTATCGATTCATTTTTTTTTTCAAAAGCACAATATATCTAACGAACCTCCCCTCATCCCTGACTTCTGCAAAGGGAGTTGAGGGGAGGGTTCACCAAGCATTTTGTAAACATATCTTATATGTTGGGCACTGAGGACACAAACACAGGGGGGCAGGACACAATCGAGGGGAGAGCATCCACTTCCTGAGTCCTCAGCAGTGTTGGGCTGTGATAGGTGTCTGGGCTTGGGGTGACAGGCAGAGATGTCCACTATATGCCCAGGATCAGGAGCTCCCTATAACCAGTGGATAGGATAGGGAATCATTGGTGCCTCAGCTTTCTCATAAGTTTTTTTTTAATGAGTATTTAAAGGGTCTGGGACTCCCCTCCCCCCAAAAAAAGAACTGGTGGAGGGAAGGGATCTGACCCTGCCTGCCTGGGTGCTGCACCTGCCTCCCCTTCCCTCCTCCAATTAGTGCTTCCTTGGGGCCTTTGTCCTAGCTTATTAAAAATCTGAATGGAACAACAAAAAAAGTTTATATTATGTTGAGAAGAAATTACATGTGCCAGAGAAGTAATTTGCTCAGATTGGCAGGACCCTGAGTCAGAGGTGAGACCGGAACCCAGGGCGTCCTGACTGAGACCTGTTCTCTGTCTTTCTCTGTTTCTCTCTCTCTCTCTCTCTCTCTCTCTCTCTCTCTCTCTCTGCGCCCTTTTAGCTCTCAAATAAAGATGGGATACTTACAAAATAATTATAAAACCCAGAAATAATAGCAGGATGGAAGAACTGCCCCCTCTGTGCTAGGGGATGAGGACCTGGGCACCTCTCTGATTCTTGCTGATCCCTCTCTTCCAGGACCCTCTGAGGGCAGGTGGATTCAAAGACCCCTTTCAGAAATCCCTTTGAGCCCCCAGCATCCTTTCTTCCTTTTCTTTTCCCTAGATCAAAGCAGATGCACTTTAATACCCCAACCTTCTTCCTTACAAGAGGCTTCCAGGGAAACTAGAGTCCCCACAGAATGAGTGTGGACTCAAGCCCAGCTTGGCTCCCATCCTCACAGGGGGTCCTGGTGAACATTAAACCTATGACCTCTTGGCCTGAAGGTGTGAGTGCACTTTCCTTGACACCGGGGCTCTGGGAACAGCCTCATTAGAAGGTGTCTGCCTGGGAACCCCGACATGGACCAGCACGTTTTGGCTTAGATGCAGAAAGAGAAAGATGGGGAGGGGTGAGGAAGGAGGGAGTCAGAGGGAGGTGCAACAGAAGAGCAGGAGTGACAAGGGGTGCGGGTGGGGGAAAGGAGAATGAGAGGAATGGAACCAAGGAGAGAGCCAGCACAGTATGGGGATGAGTACTGGGTTGGAGAGGGGTCCCATGCTCTCTGGGCTCATACTAAGTAAGCTCTTTGCATGCATCAGAGCTCTGAAGTCTTTACAATGTTGCTGTTAATCTAGAAATTGTTCCCTGGTTCTGCTCCCTTCACTCTTCGGCAGTTCACACAAGTCCTCCCAGGTTTCTCTGGGACCACACTTTCAGCCACTTTTTAGGATGCAAAGATATTCCATCACATCCATATGCCGTAATTTGCTCTCAATCGATGGGCAGCCCCTTTGTTTACAATCATTTGCTACAACAAAAATAAGCTGTGTAATAGAGATTGGAGGTTTCACATATAATTCTTCTGCTCTACTTTTTGACATGGAAATGGTTTTAAAAATATCTGTTAATTTCATAATGAAAAAATGAAAACACTCAGCTTGGAGTCAGAACACCTGGCTTCTCTCTAGTCAGGGTGATTACCCCCATTAAAATATTTGGGGACTCCTGGGTCCCACCTAGAAGTCCTCCCCACCTCCAGTCGCAATTACTTACATTTTTTATTCTTTATATTTGTATCCCCACAACGTGAAACATATTTGTCAATTAGTAAGTAATTGTTAGTTGATTGATTGGTTTTTATCTGAAGTGAGATAATGATCTGATTTATATAGAATTCCTGCCTACAGCCTGATGCTAATTCTAGGTCTGCTACTAACTTGCTGTGCCATCTTGGGCAGACAATTCATGTCTTTGGGCCTCAGTTTCCTCTTCTGTAAAACAAGGTGGGACTACATGGTCTGTAAGTTCCCTTTTTAGCTTGAATATGTGATATCTGTGGGATAAAATTGGATAGAGGGGGAAGGGAATGGAAGGACAGGCCAGGATGGAAGAGAATGTATATTGAGTGAGGGGCGCAACAGACAAAAGAAAAACCAGGAGTATTTAAAGAGTTCATTTCCAAAGTACTTTTTTTTTGGAGGGGCAATGAGGGTTAAGTGACTTGCCTAGGGTCACATAGCTAGTAAGTGTCAAGTGTCTGAGGCTGGATTTGAACTCAGGTCCTCCTGAATCCAGGGCCGGTGCTTTATGCACTTCACCTCCTAGCTGCCCCCCAAAGTACTTCTGAAGAACTTATTTCATGACTGAGATGCTTTCCTTTGTCTGCTTCTTTCTTTATTCGTCTCCTCCCCCTTTCCCTGAAATGTCCTTCATGCCTTTATTTCCTCCTGGTGATCTGGAACTCATTCCCCCCATGCCTTTGGTTCAGCTCAGCACTCCCACAGTCTCTGGCCACAGATCTTTCTGAAGTTGGCTTTAGCTGTTGTCTTTATGTCTGGGGGCATTTCCTCCCTGCACCCTCCTAAGTCCAGCCCTACTTCCCAAGGGATGGAGTGAGGAGGTAGCAGTCTGGCTGTGAAACCACTTAGAGCTTGATCAAACATGGCAGACACTAAGGTCATCCACTGCATTCGAGGCCATCACCAGTCATCTTGGCTTTTGTCCTGCCAAAGAACTTCAATGATTCTGGAGGAGAGACTGAGGCTGCTGACTTTGTGCACTCTGCCTCACTTAAATCCAATTCATTCACCAGTCAGGACATGACCCATGATATCACTGGTCCTCTTCTAAGCCAAGGATGAACAACATGCGAGACCTTGGGAAATCACTTTCTTAGGTATGGCCTCAGCTTTGCTTTCTGTAAAATGGGAGGTTTGGGTGTTAAAGTTTTCTCCCAGCTCTAACATCCTGTGAGTCTATGCTTTCCCATCGGTCCCTCCGGCACCAATACAAGTTGCTTCCCCTCTCTGGGGCTCAGTTTCCTCACTTGGAAAATGAAAGCAGTAGATCAAATTATCTCAAAGACTTCTTCCATTTCTAAATTGCGTAATAAGATCCTCAAGGGCAAAGACGCTTTCGTTCATAGTTTCTATCTCTAACACCGAACCGTGGGGGGTACTGGCAAATGTTTAACAACTGACTTTCTGCGGGGGGGGGGGGGGAATGTACCATGATGCTCTTAAGTTTAACCTACTTTATTATCATTTTCTTAGGTCTTTATAATCAACAAAACAATAATGAAGCCTTGATTCATGGCATTCACTCTCTGCTGGGTAAATGATCACCCTGAACATTTCCCAGTTGTTCCCCCAGCACAGCTCTGGTTGTTGGGGACACAAACCCTACCCTAACCCAAATTCTGAAGCATTCATAGTTGGCCCTTATTAAGTGTTGCTTCATGGAGAGCTTGGTCTCCTCGAGGCCATGTGACATGATTGATAGAGTCCTAGATTTGCGGTGAGGAAGACCTGGGTTTGAATCGGGCCTCAGGCACCTATTAGTTGGGTGACCATGGGCAAGTTAATTTGCCTCTAGAAGCCTCAGTTTCTTCATATGTAAAGTGGAGGTAATAATAGCACTTACCTTACAGACTTCTTATCATCAAATGAGATAATGTCTGTAAGGCAAGTTGTAGTTCTTAAATCATTATATAAATGAGAGTTATTATTAAGATTAATGATTCATCGGATGCTAATCCCCCTCCGAGGAAGGGGGACGAGAGGAAAAGGAGGCAGAGCAAAAATCCCTTTGGTTCAGTGCTTTCTGAGGCTTCTCAGCACCCAGGCTCCAAGCATGACTGATGATTGGTCACAGCTTTTGACAGGGGCCTGGCCCTGGGGTGGCGGCCCCCAGCAGGACAGAGACCACAAGTGGGCTCATTAAGGCTGCAGCTGTGGAAGCACCCAGGCAGGAAGATTGTTTGGCAGAGGGGGTCACCAGGGAAGAGAGGTGGAGAATGGGAGTTTCTGGGCCAGGGTCAAAGCCTTTCATCGGCTTCCCCCTCCCCCAAATACCATCTTGTCCAACCCCCTGCCTCCAAACAGGCTTACAGCTTTAGACAATTGGGAGTGGGTCTCACAGCCTCCTTCAGGAACCTTAAGAAGTTGGTCGTCTGAACTAAATCACCAGATGTAATAAAATCTTGGGTCCTCTCCAGGAACCCAAATGGGCACACCCTTTGCATTAGAGTCTTCCATCACTATGACAATCATTTTTAAGGAGACCAATCCCTCTTCTTCTCCCCTCCCCAGCTCCTTTCTGGGCTTGGTAATTCCTAGTCCTCTTTGTGGTCCTCCATTTAGTCAACTAGCCAGCTGTGTGCTAGACGTCTACTGGGTGCCCCTTCTTAGCCCACGGCAGCACTTCCGGGCTGTCCTTGAGTGCCTGGCTTACAGGCATAGCTCTGTCAACTTCTCCTTCTACTTGAATCATTTAAGCCATGCTTTTTATAAAGTGAGAAAAGAGTTGACTTTGGAGCAAATAGACTTGGGCCAGAACACCAAGTCTGTTATTGATGACTCTCATGCCCCTGAGTTCAGAGCTGTAACAAAAACAAAGGGAAAAGGGGGAAGACATCTGGGAGGGCTCCAATACAATAGCATGGCGTTCTTTTTCCTATGGACTGACTTTCCCCTTAACCTTTTTGGTGGGTAAGATCCTTGTTCTAGGCTAAGTGTCTTATTTCAATTGCATCTGTAGACTGACTCTCCCCTGCTTTGACCACACCTCTTGCCCACAATATAGTTTGTTCCAAGTACAAAAATGGATAAGTCATTTTCCCTTTCTAGGCCTCAGTTTCTTGATCAGTAAAATGAAAGGGTTGGACCAAATGACCTCAAAGACCCCTTTCAGCTCTGGCTCACCTTTGCATCACCTTGTGATGTGGGAAGCCTAGCTTGTCAACTCACCCTCTTCTTCCTCAGCAGAATGCAGCTCCCGTCATCTAGCCTAGTAGAGAGCCCACTGGCCTGGGAGTTGGAATCTCTGGCTTCTATTCCAGGCGTTGTCATAGCCTGCTCTGTCACCGTGGGAAAATGAATTAACCTCTCTGGCCTCAATTCTCTCATCTATAAAATGGGCACAACACTTATACAATTTGTGTTTACATGGTTAATGTGAGGAAAGTGCTCTCTATATGGGGGATATATTTTTAAAAATAGGAAACCAAGATGGGAAAAGGGAAAATTCCACAAAAGCAGGAAATGGAATAAGTTTAAGATGTAGGATTCTGATCCAAATTCATCTAAAGTCAAGCCACAAACTAGTTTGGTTGGCATAACTTGAGGGAAGCAGTGTGCAGTTCCCTCCTTTGTTTCTACTCAGTATGGTGAACCCATCCCCCTTCAGGTCTGGGTCTCTCCCTTCTTAACCTGTTTTCTTTCAGATTTTCTTCACATTGCATCTAAGGAGCAAAGGAAATAATATTTATAAAGTATTCAGCACAGATCGTGGTACATAGTAGGCACTTACTAAATGTTTATTTCCTTCCCCCATAGGATCTTAAATGGTGCTCTGATGGGTAAGGAGAAGAGTAAACTCTAGGCTTAGAGACATATTGTGGTTCTGCCACTAACTAGCTGTGTGGTCTTGGTCTAGTCCCTAACTGCGCTAAAGCTCACTTTCCTCATCAGTAGAATAGGGATAATAATAACAATCATATTCATAATCATAATACTTAGGCTCACTGTCCTATGGGATCAAAGGAGACAATGCCTGCCAAGTGCTTTGTCACTATAAAGAGTCAGACAAAGGTGAGTTCTAATGATTATTATGGGCTGTGGGTTTCTGATGCCTCTGGGATCTTCTGAGCTAGTGATGGATGATGCCTTGTCTAGGCATCGTAGTGTCTTCTAGTGGGGTTACCTCTGATTGAGGAGGAGCTGATAAAGGTGAGTTGGGGTTTGGGAAGGTGGGGATACCAGAATTAGGGGAGGGGGAATGTCCTAATAAACGACTGCCAGGAGCAAATGAAAATCAGGGTTCACCTCCATTAGAGCATTTTGTCTCTTATTTTATTGTTTTCTCAATTACACATCAAAAATTTAACATGCATTTTTTTAAAAAATTGAGTTCCAAATCCCATCTTTGCCTCCCCTCTCCTTGAGAAGGCAAGCAATTTGATATCGATTATATATGTGAAGTCATGCAAAACATATTTCCATATTTGTCAAGTGAAAGAAAACACAGACCAGAAAAAAATCCCTGAAGAAAAATACAGTTGTTTTTTTTTTTAAAGCATGCGTCAATCTGCATTCAGACTCCCTCAGTTCTTTCCTTCGGAATTGTCTCAGATCATTGTATTGCTGAGTCATTCACAGTTGATCATGATACAGTGTTGCTGTTACTGTGTACAACATTCTCCTGGTTCTACTCACTTCCCTCTGCATCAGTTCATATAATCTTCTCCATTAGAGGATTAGTTAACTATTTGCAGCAGAGCAATTGGTGTTCCCTGGTGCTAGGAGACAGAAAACTTTATTTGTAAAAGCCACCTAATTTAATCTAACTGGCTTGAAGTAGTTATTTAATAAATATGTGAGGCCCTTGAGGGTGGGGGTGGGAAGGAGTTCTGAGCTCTCATCTTGGCTCTGCTGAGGGTGACTTTGGGCAAGCTACTTCCCCTTTGTGAACCTGTTTCCTCAGCAAGATCAGTTGGTAGAACATGAGATTCTTTATTTCAGTGTTGTGGCTTTGAGTCCCACATTGGGTCAACTGTGTCTATTTTTAAAGGTGGTCTGGTGTTGTGGAAAGAATGCTGAATTCGGGGTTAAATTCCAGCCTGTGTTACCTTGGATGATTCCCTTCACTTCTCTGGGACTCAGTTTCTCCATCTGTTAAAAAGGGTTTGCACTCCGACTTCTAAGCTCCTGTCTAGCTCTGATGCTATTACCCTCTGACTGCATGATTCTTGAGGTCCCTTCAAGCTTGGACACTTGGTTAGGATAAATAGCAGTCATGGGGCAAGTTGACCCACAGCATTTCTGGACTTGGTTACTGGACACTCACTCCTCAGGGCAGAGTCCCATCTTGGGCTTTCACTCCACCTTAGAATTATCAGGTATAACCCCAAGGAACTCAAAGGGAAGACGTCACTGTGTCTTGCTACAGTGCCCCCATCACACAGCTGTTACAGCATGCACTTGGGGAAAGTGAAAAGAGGGATTCTCTGGGTGGAATGAGCTTTAATTATTTTTTCAAATGCAATCTGGTGCCAGAGCAATGTGTGTGGACTAACTTCTTCACTCCAGGGTTAAAAGTTGGGTTCAGGGTACAGAATGTCAGGGAACGAAGCCTCCATGCTACTTTCTGCAATCTCCTTTTTATGACCTAATGTAGGCGCCCCCTCTTCCTTCCACTTTCTAGCACATCTTTGTGTGTTGGCTTTGCCCATTAGGATGGAAACTCCTTGAGGGCAGGGATTGTCTTGTTTGCTTGCATTTGTATTGCCAGCACTTAGCTCAGTGCCTGACATATAGTATAAGATGATCCACTCTCTCATCTATCTACTTATCTGTCCATCCATCTATCTATTGGGAGCTAGGTAGTACAGTGGATAGAGCACTGAGCCTACAGTTAGGAAGTTGTAGTAGTTCAGTTCTTTTTCACTTGTGTTCAACTCTTTGGGACCCCATTTGGGGTTTTCTTGGCAAAAATACTGGAGTGGTTGGTCATTTCCTTCTCCAGCTCATTTTACAGATGAAGAAACTGAGGCAGACAGGGTCAAGTGATTTGCCCAGGGTCACACAGCTCATAAGTGTCTGAGGCCAGATTTGAACTGAGGAAGATGAGTCTTCCTGACTCTAGGCCTGGCACTCTATCCACTGTGTTGCCTTGCTGCCCTGAGTTAGGGAGACCCGAGTTAAAATCCCATATCAGGCACTTAATTATTTGCCTTCTAACCCAGAGTTAGGAAGATCTGACACCACCTCAGACTCTTACTGTCTGTATGACCTTGAGAAAGTCACTTAATTTCAGTCTGCCTCAGTTTCCTCAACTGTAATATGATGACAGCACCTACCTCCCAGGGCTGTTGAGTACATCAAATGAGATAATATTTTCAAAGTACTCAGCATAGTACCTGTCACATAGTAGGTACTTACTAAATGCTTGTTTTCTTCCTTCCTTTCACCTGATTGCTTTCTGTCTGTCTATCTTTTTATTTATCTATCTGTTTTGACCACTATGTTCCCATGGGGTGGCATCATAGAAAAGGGGAAGCACTGGAGCATTCTGCCAGCCATTCAGACAATTTGGGTTCCTTTGAATCTGAATTCCTGAGTTTGGAGGCTGTCCATAGACTGGGAGATGCCTCAGGCACAAAACCTACACAGAGGTTGTTTTGAATGGATTTATTTTTTTATTCTTGTTGCTTCTGTGGTTTTGAATGAAGAACTATATGCAATTAACCATGTTTCTATGGTCAACTCCATTATGTTATGTTCATGTGATTAAATTGCCATTGAAATATGGCAAGAAGTGAAGAAAGTTGAGTTTCCTGGTGGCTGGGGGTACTGTGAGACATGCAGGTCTTATTCGATAAATCCCCGTAGACGCTGCACCCTTAGACAAAGAAGGCAAGCATTGTCATCCTTAGAGAATTAAGGGATAGAGGCATTTGGCTCTTGGAGAACCATAAAGAGCTTGCATTTCCCCCAGAGCCCTCCAATATTGGAAAGAACACATAATTAACTGCAGGGATGAGTTTGAGACTTGCAGTCCTTATTGGTGACAAGATCAGAAGACAGAAGAGCAGTCTCCCTCACCTGCCCCAATCATCATTGAAAAATGAGGAGGTTGGGCTACATGACCTCTGAGGTCCCTTCTGGCTCTAGATTTATGATCTCAGCTCTTAGTTTTCCAAACCCAACCCTTCCCATCCTCTTATCTCAACCCCAGAGGTAGATGCTACCTTCCAACATCTGCTCCTATCCTGACACTCCAAGTTTTACTTTTCTCACACAAGGTTCCTTCTTTCATCTCTATGCATTTACGCTGTCTGTTCCCCATTTGTGACTTACTTCCCCTCATCACTTCCACCTTGTAGGATACCTAGCTCATTCAAGCCTTTCCTTATTCCTGTAGTTCTCATCACCATCCCCTCCAAGAATGCCTTTCATCTACTCTGTAGATGTACTGATTCATGAACATGTCTCCTCTAGTAGAATGTAAGTTCCTTGAAGGCAGGGGCTGTTTTTGTTTTTGTTGGGTTTTGTTTTGTTTTGTTTTGGTATTCCCAGTGATTAGCATAGTAATCAACACATCTTAACTGTTTAATCAATGCAGATTGATTCCAACATGCGAAAGGGAACATCTTTTTAGGTTGTGGCTTGGAGTTCTTCCCAGTTGCAATTTCTACGTTTTTTCTAAAGCCCCTAGTAGTTATGGGGATGGTACTTCAGGTGACTCAAATGTCCCACAACCCTTCCCTCCCCATCTTCCCACATCTCCCCACCTTTCCTTCTGCTCTTAGAGTTAGCTCCTCAGATACACGACTATTTTCCTCTCGTCTGTTTCTGCCAGCAGCCAGCTTTGTGACGGATGAACTCAATTTATCTCTTGCTTTTCTCCATCTGCAAAGAGAGGATGAAAAATCAGGACCTGTCTCACCAGAGAGTGTGGGGAGAATGACCACCAGGTGCCAGCCGCCTGCCAAGGACCCTGGAGGGGGGAGCGGAGCAGAGCTAATCAGGGTTTGGGTATACATGGGAAAACCAACAGGTTCTCTGAGTAATGGGCCAGGGGCATGTTCAGGACTGGATAATGGTAGTGCGTGATTGGTCTGCCAATTCCTTCCCTTCTCCCCAAACGCTCTCAGCCTTTGACCTTCTCACAAAGTTTGCTTGGGCCCCGGGGCAGCTCCATTTACTGTGCAGCTGGCCATGAGGGTATAGCAGCAGAGATGAATCATGGAGGCCCAGGCAGGCCAGCCAAGGCAGTTATGAGAAAGCTGACCTGGGAGAGCTGCTCTAGCCAATCACGGTGAATCACCCCCGGCGGCTCCTAGAGTGGAGTGAATAGCACTATAAGGAAGGAAAGCAATCCCTCCACCTCCCGGCCCTCATCCCAGGATGAGGATATTTCACTAACAGCCTGTTCTGATGGTTCATCGTGGCTTGGAGGTGACACTGTCTCGCAAAAATCTATAGAGTGGAACAGAACCTCCGACAGGTCACAGACTCCCAGCATGTGGGAGTTAGAAGAGGCACCTGGGCCAGCACATACCTGAGCATTGTCACCGTGTCCCCAAGTGGTACAGTCATCCGGCCTTTGCTTAGAGACATCTAGTGAATCTCTTCTAGCAAAGCCCATCCCTTCCTGAAGAGACCCATTGCACTTCTGGGTAGCTCTGATTGTTAGGAAGTTCTCCTTTCATCAAGCCTAAATTTACTCCTTTGGAAACTTCCATGTTCTGAAACTGCTTCTCCCCTCAGGGGTAAATGAAAACCAGTCTAATCCTTCTTCTATGAGGAAGACCTCCAAATACTGGAAGGCAGCTATCAGAAGCTGTACAAGTCTCTCATCCAGGCTAAAAACCCTGAGTTTTTTATTTTGATCTGAGACCACATTTGCTTTTTGGGGGGCCAAATCAACCTGGGCTCAAGGTTCTTTAAAATCCTCAGTTCTTTTCTAATGAACTTCTGTCTGGTTCCCCCGCCTTGTATCTTGAAGTTGAGTTTTGCATCAAGATTTAAAACTTTATTTTTAGTGATAAAATTTCACCTTTTAAAAATGGACCCAGCATTCTAGCTTGTGGATGGCTTCTTGATTCCCGAGTCTCGTATCCAATACATTAGCTAGTCTTTCCAGTTTTAAATCATCTGATAATTAGATAAGTATGCCATCTGTGCTTTTAGCCAAGCCATTGATAAAAATGTGAAAAAGCATCAAACCAATCACAGTTCCTTGGGGGCATTCTACTGCAGACCATTTCCCAAGTTGACGTTGAACCATTGGTAACTACTCTTTGGGTTCATCTATTCAAACAGGTTGGAATCAGTCTAAGCCCATGTTTTTCCATCCAATGTGTTCATGTCAGAGCTAGGACTAGGGATCAGGTCTCCTTTATAGCCCAGTGGTTTTTCTCTTCCATGATGCTGTCTCCTCTTGGGCAGGGAGAGGGGCATGAGTTCGGCACCCATGGGTGGAGCTTCAAGTCCAATGAGGATCCCCAAAAGTCTCTTCATTGAAAAGGAACCAAGGTACCAACCCTAGAGTCATAGTAGATATTGCCTTTTCTTCTTCCCCCGTCCCCTACCACCCATTCCAGGAAAACCTTTTGATCATTGAGGCAAGGCTTTGGCCTCCCTAAGCTCCACTAAGGCACATTTCCATACTATTTATTTCAACTAAATCCTCTAAAATTATAGATGATGGAAAAGCCCTTTTCTATCAGTGGAAATGTTGTATTATTTATATTGTATGTTAGAACAGACTGGAGCAGGCTATTTTTCACATTCTTTCATTAAGTGACAAATATGATGGTGATGTTTTGCATGATCATATAGGTTTAACCCATATCAGATTGTTTGCCACCTAGGGAAGGGGAGAGGGGAGGGAGGGAAGGAGGGATAGAGATTGGAACAGAAAAATATAAATAAAAATGTTTAACCTGAAAAAATAAAGTGTATGGTTTAAAAAATCCTGTGTAATTCCCCCCCCCCACACACACACCTCCCATGTTTCATTCTTAGATCCTTAACTCTCTACCCCGGGCACAACTGCATGCCAGGCAGATTCCCAGTCTGTCTCCAACAGGCATGGCCCCATGCCAGAAGATTCTAGAATCTCTGTTTGATGTTTCCTGGAAGGGCTCCTGATTGAGGTTCAGGTGTTAGTCATAAGCCTTGCTCATCACTTTGTTATTATTAAGAAAAGATGGAGTGGAGGCTGATTGAAGGAGAGGGATCAGGCTGGAGATTCTACCTACAGGAAGGAGCTCTCAGGGCACTGAGGCTCTGGGACCCTCCCTGTGCTTTCCTCTGTTACCATCAGCCCAAATCTCAATTCTTGAAGTCAGTTAGTTTGGCCTCCTCCTACTCCCAGGCAGGTCCTCAGTTGCTTCCTCCATCTCCAGTTGAGTCAGTGGCATTGGTTTTGACTTGTCCATAGCAGTCAAAGCTGGAATCTAGATCCCTGAGACCATGAACTCTGCTCATCATTAGCTAGCCAATGTTGGGGAAGTCCCTTAACCCCCTTAAACCTCAGTTTCCCCATCTGTAGAACCAGGGGGTTGGACTGGATGACCTCTGAAGTCCCTTCCAACTCCAAATTCCAGAATCCTAAATAAATGTTTAGCTCTGGCCTGAAGAGACCCATTTCTCTGTTTTGTTTGTCTGAGTCCAGACACCTACACATTGAGATTGTGTATAAGCACACAAAAGAATACGCGCACACAGACAGGCATACAATGTGAATATGCATGTACCAAGACAGGTCCACATATAAGGCTGTGAGGCTGTAGGTGATGCTTTAGAGAGAGAGTGCTGTGCTTGGAGCCAGGAAGACTTGTGTTCAAATCCTGCCTCAGACACTTTCTTGCTATTCGACCCTGGCCTAAGGTCACATTGTGATCTTTGGTGACCATGGTCATTTAACCTTTGTCTTCCTCAGTTTCCTTAACTGTAAAATGGGGGTAATAGCACCAGCCTCCCAGGGTTGTTGTGATGATCAAATGGAATTCTCTCTCTCTCTGTGTCTCTCTCTGTGTCTCTGTGTCTCTCTGACCCTCTCTCTCTCTCTGTGTCTCTCTGTCTCTGTCTCTCTCGCTCTTTTTGTGGAGCAATGAGTGTTAAGTGACTTTCTCAGGGTCACACAGCTAGTAAGTATCAAGTGTCTGAGCCAGATTTGAACTCATGTCCTCCTGAATCCAAGACTGATGCTTTATCTACTGTGCCACCTAGCTGCTCTGAATTATGTCTCTTAAATGCTTAGCATTGTGTGTAGCACACAGTAGATGTTTAATAAGCACTTATCCCCCTCCCTCCCTCCCTCCCTTCCTTCCTTCCTTCCTTCCTTCCTTCCTTCCTTCCTTCCTTCCTTCCTTCCTTCCTTCCTTCCTTCCTTCCTTCCTTCCTTCCTTCCTTCCTTCCTTCCTTCCTTCCTTCCTTCCTTCCTTCCTTCTTTCCTTCCCTCCTATAAACACATGCACAGTAAGGCACACTCACCTGGCTGCCCCATGCAATTATATCCACATACATGCTGTGTACATATAGACCTGGGGAGATATGCTTGGCCCCCCTACCCACACAGATTGCCTTCCGTGCTCACAGCCACCCAGGACACCTCCACCGCATTTCCTTGTCCCATCTCTTAATAATGTGTGGCCTCAGGGGAGCTGAGCACCTGAGCCCCACAGCAAAGGGAACACGGGGCCCACGCTGCTCCACGCCTCGCATCCGGACACATCATCCTATGTTATTAATGTGGCAATGTCAGGGAGAAAAGGACAGAGGGAGGAGGCTGCCGGGAGGAAGCCAGAGAGGAAGAGACAAGCCCCCAAATTGGGTATTAGCGGCCCACACAGCCAGGAGAGGGCTGCTCTAATCTGCTTCATTATCTCTTCCCTCCCGGGGAGAGCACTTTCCTTTCACAATCTGGAAAGTTGGGCCCTTCCTTTTCTTCTTTCTCCCAAAGAGAATCTCTACCAGGGATTGGGGCGGGGGGAGGAAGGGTTTAGGGAAAGGCAGAGCTGAGGGGTGTGTGAGTCTGTGTGTGTGCATGTGTGCATGTGTGTATGTGTGTATGTGTGTATGCGTGTTTGTGGCGGGTGGGGGGGCTGCTTGGAGAAGCAGTTGTTTGGAGAACGCTCTGAGGTCTTCTTAAACACACAGAACAGGAGAGGCCATTTAGAAGCTCTGAGGGGGGAGGAATGGCAGAGCATGGAACATAAAATGTGGGAGCTGGGAGGGCTCTCAGAGCATAGAACATCAGCACTCCAAGGGCCCTTCGCGATGGTACCTGACATTTCAGTAGCACTCTAAGGTCTGCCTGACCCCCTCCGTGCCTCCTTCCGGCCCTAGAGGTGAGTGCTCTGGCTGTTATCACCATTAAACAGATGAGGAGAGTGGAGCTCTGAAAAGTGAGACCATTAATTAGCCTAGGGCCACTTGGGCCTTGGTGAGAATGCAGCCTGCTTTTTCCTGAGTCCAAGCTCAATGTTCGATTCGCACCACCATCTTAAGGTTGAGAGGCCCTTTGGACAGAGAATATAAAAAGTCAGAGCAGGGGCAAGGGGACCTCAGAAATTTAATTCAATCCTCCCACTTTACAGGCAATGGGGGTGGAGTGGAGAAATTGAGGCTCAGAAATGGGAATTATATTGTTCAAGGTCAAATAATGGGTTAATAGTGGGCCAAAGGATTCCCTGGGCTCTCCTAGCTCTGGCATTAAATGAGTTTCTTATGATAGCCTCTGAGTCCCTTCAGCTCCCTTCTCCCCTTCCCCCCCCCAATAAAAAAGCAGGGTAGGAGTTACAAGGGGCAAGAGTAAGACAGTTCCCTCAAGCCAGGGTCTAGAGGTCCAGAAATAGAGCTGATCAAATCTACAGCAAGGCAGTGCGGTTCAGTGCAAAGGACAGTGAGGCTTGGAGTCCGGAGACCTGGGACCTCCTCTTGGCTCTGCTATGTGCAAGTCACAGGCAAACTGCTACCTTTTGTGGTGGGAGAAATGAGATGGATGTAGAGGGAAATCTGTATATGGATGATCGAAGCATCAGAAGGGAATAACCCAGGTTCCTGAAATGTAATAGAAAAAGTGAGGAACTTGAAGTCACAGGTTCTGAGTTCCCATCCTGTCTGTCATTTACTGCCTTGAGAACTTTGAACAAGTCACTTCAATTTCCTCTTCTCTAAAATAAGCTGGAAAGTTTGAGGGGGTTGGATTAGATGTCCCCTAAGGGCCCTTCCAGGTTTCCAAGCATACCATTCTAGTCACAGAACAGCCCACTCCCACACTGTACATCTGTCTCACTACTGGGCAACCAGGGAGTTTAGCAAGTTAGAACGCTGAACTTAATCAGGACACAGTTCTGGATTCCACTACCATCTGCATCACTTAACCTTCCTCTGTTCTTGACCCAAGGATGATAACTCTAACTCTGGCCAGCCATCTGTCCCCAAGTGGGTGACTTTGATCATAAGGGGGAGAAAGTATGTGAGGAGCTCAGCACAAATCCATCTCAGTGGCTAGTCTCAGAGTCAGAGAGAGGAGCTCCTTATACATTTTGGGTGCCATGTTGGCTGATGAGCCAAGGCTCATGTAGTGAAACCAGTGAAAGGGTAGCACCTTCACATACAATGAGCACCTTCAGAACTCATTGACTAAGGGGCACCTAGGTGGCACAGTGGATTAGAGCACCGGTCCTGGACTCAGGAGGACCTGAGTTCAAATGTGGCCTCAGACACTTGACACTAGCTGTGTGACCCTGGGCAAGTCACTTAACCCCAATTGCCTCACCAAAAAACCAAAAAAAAAAACCTCACTGACTATCTACACAGTGTCTGTCTATACTTTCTCTCTAAAGGACTCAATTATTGCCATTACCTATATTTGCCTATAGCTTGAGTCAAAGCAGTGGCAGATATTATATTGGGGGAAGAATCTCAAATGCTATGAGTTAACCTCTCTGAGCCTATGTTTCCTAATAGGCAAAACAAAGATAATAATACATAATATCTACATTCTAAGGCTGTTATCCAGAGCTAATGCCTGTAATAGCATGATTGAAAGCTTTGTA